>NC_056604.1:28439205-28459205 GCF_018340385.1 Cyprinus carpio
CACCACTGCCATCACCTGTCACAGGTTGATCTGCACCTGACACAGCATCAACACACCTCAAGAAACAATCCTGTGGTTCAGAGAAACTCAGCCCCAGATTGACTGCGGTGACGTACCTGTGACTGTGACGTTCACCAGGACTTTCAGGCACAAGCTCCAGGTCTGCTGCTTCTGGCACTGCACAATGTAGGCATCTAGACTGCTTACATAGACATGCTCGTCATCCTGAATACAGGTAGGGCCACCTACAACAAGACAATTAGACAAATGAAGCCAGTGAAGTTTTGCTGGTCATGTGAAATATCTTCACACATTAGTCTATGTTTTCTTACCTAATTTTACTTCACATTGAATGATACCCTAAAGAGACAAAACAATGAACAAACATTCAGTTATATTAACACACTAACAGAAAACACAGACACACACACACATATACACAGAAAGCCATATATTCATTCAAAAACATGCACAGGTCATATTTCATGACAAAATCAAAATGTTGTGTTTATTTTGCTTAAAGAAAATAACACCTATATTTCAAGATTATCAAGACTCAGCAAAAAAATATAAAATAATTATATTTAGGTCTATATTACTGTCATTTCAATAACACAAACCTGTATTGCAGTTGTATATGCATGCAAATGTAGTGGTATTTTTTGATATCTTCAGATAAAGATAGATAGACAGACAGACAGACAGAAAGATAGACAGACAGACAGATATAGATAGACAGACAGACAGACAGACAGACAGACAGAGATATATAGATAGATAGATAGATAGACAGACAGACAGACAGACAGAGATATATAGATAGATAGATAGATAGACAGACAGACAGAAAGACAGAGATAGATAGATAGATAGATAGATAGATAGATAGATAGATAGATAGACAGACAGACAGACAGACAGAAAGATAGTTAGACAGATATAGATAGATAGACAGACAGACAGGTAGACAGATAGATAGATAGATAGATAGATAGATAGATAGATAGATAGATAGATAGATAGATAGATAGATAGATAGATAGATAGATAGATAGATAGATAGATAGACAGACAGACAGACAGACAGAATGTAGTGGCATATGCATGCAAATGTAGTGGTATTTTTTGATATGCATAGATTGTTGTAGATAACAGCATGTCTCTACTAAGTGCATGTGTGCGCATATGCAGGAAACGAAACACATGCACACAACTCTCCACAGCAAACAACAAAACGGTTAACTTCCTAAAACTCACACAAATCCACCCACTCTATGACACACTCACACACACAAATCTACCTTTCACACAAAACTACAAACATTTTTAGATTCTAAAAACACTTCATTCTGCATGATTTATAAGGTTGTCTCCTCATGAGGACCAAGATATGTCCCCACAAAGTCAAGGATTTTGGATATTGCCATCTTTGTGGAGATATTTTGTCCCTGTAATGTAGGGAATTTACTGAACCACACACACACACACACACACACACACACACACACACACGTTTACTTAGCTATCTAAATGGGGACATTCCATAGGCGTAATTGTTTTTATACTGTACAGACCAGATATTCTATCCCCCTACACCAACCCTACACCTAAACCTACCCCTTACAGGAAACTTTCTGCATGTTTACCATTTAAAAAAAAAAACTTTACTTTATTATTTTATTTTACCAGTTTTACAAATGAGGACGTCCCCAAAGGTCAGTTTTTGGAGATTTTGTCAGATTTAGCTCACTTTTGGGTACAAATTTGTCCCTAAAATATGGTTACTTAGGTACACACACACACACACACACACACTGCCCTTCAGCAAACAGGCAGCTTCCCAGTAACTGTATCCATGTAGAAACATGTCTGAGCTGGAACCTCAGCGAATCAACAATAGCTAACAACAGTTAGAAAGCAGGACGGGAACAGGTTTATAACAGTTTTATTTTTTCAGCTAATTGTAGCTACTTTAGTCTTGATATGCTTGTTGATAACTAACTTTAAAAAGTGAACTGTCTATCTAGAAAGTAGTTGTCTATCTAGAAACTAGTAGTGGACCGTACTGTAGCCTACCTGTCCACAGGTGAGTGCATGATCCGCGCGGAGCTCGATCCTCTCCAGCGCCTGTGTGAAGATACACAGCGGCACAGAGACCAGCAGCAGGAGCCACACACTCATGACACTCTCACACACACAAACAAACACACACTGGATGCTCTCCACTGAATCCCACCACTCAGTTCTCAAGAGACTGAAAGAGCACAGAGAGAGAGAGAGAGAGTGAGAGTGAGAAAGGAGGGGGGGGGGGGGGTATCTAAAAAAATGTTTCATCTATGGCTTCTGCCAAATTCAATATTAATATGTAGCATCAATATTTCAAAAATTCCCTTACGAAAACTGACCATGGTTTTACTACTACTACTACTACAAAAACAAAACAAATCCCTGGTTAGCCTACTATAATTAAACTATGGTACGCACAGATGAATCATGGTTTTGCTACACCAACCATAGTTTAACCCTGGCATCTGTAGTAAAAACTATTATACAAAGGGTAGTCAGTATGCCAGAAAGCCATGGTTACTACACTTTTACTAGGATAAAACCATGGTTAAAAGGGCTGTAAAAATAAATAAAAAATAAAATAAAAAACGTGCTTCCTTAAATGTTTAGGTACAATCAACTTTTAAAACTGTTTAAGTCTCTTTACCTTACATTATTTTAAACTGGCTTTAAAAAAAAGGTTCAATCTTGTATAACTTTTAAAGAAGGTGAGTATTGCCTAATTTAATTTTATAAAAAAATAAAAAAATAAAAAAAAGTTAATGTAAAAACACATGACTTAATTGATCATATAATGTTTTACAGTAAAATAATTGTTATTTGAAAGAATGATTCACATAAATGAAGATGTAAATGAAAGCTGCTATATTCTGTGTTTGTGTGTGTTTATGTAAAATGTTTCATGGCAGGTTATAAAACCCATTTAACACATGATAACGCAGCTGAAGAGGCAGCCTGAAAACAGGTAATACACTGAATGTATTCATTTGTAAACCAGGAACTGAATGCTGATGTTCACCTTCTGTCTTTTGTTCTGAGGGTTAGAAAAGTGAAATGACTTACCATGTGTTCCTCAGGGGCGAGTGGTTCGAGGTGTGCATGAGCGGAACTCTACAGCTGTTTTACAGGGAACTGTTTGGAATAACAAATATCCTCCTACTCCACCCAACAGCAGCACATCAGCGCAAACACTTCACACTTTTCATAAACACCCACTCAATATTTACTTCAAAACAGCTACCTCAAATATAACTAAAATATTGATTCAATACACTTAACGCTCTAATGTAAAGTGTGACAGATGATGAGATTATATCTCATTGATGCTGTACAGTAAAAAAAAAAAAAAGAATATTCTTTTTTTATTTATCAAATCCAGGCAGATACTTAAAACATTACAGTTAAATTCTTGCATCATTGTTGCCTGTCATGTACTGACCAGTTTCTTGAGTTTACCATAAATGCATAAAAAATGCTCCGGTTGCTAACTTCACCTTGGTTCCCTTAGATAACGGGAATGAGCATTGCGTTAACTTAACTTTTGATAATGCTTGTGTAGCTTCATAAACAAACTGCATTTCAGCCCTCCAATGATGATGGGCCCTCTGCCTATAAAAGCTGGCACTAAATCCCATTTCATCAGAATATTTTGACTGGTAAGCAGCAGCATCAACTTCTACAAATACACAATGCTTATTCCCTGAGGTTACATTAGGAACCGGAACGTTCCCTATCAATACAGTTCACTCACATTGCATTAACTTAACACTTACTGTATGGGGAACAATATCCAACAGCTCCGTGCTACAAGTGCAGAACAAAAAGCCATCCTACGAGCCCCACTCAAGGTGAGGGCCCCAAAGGTTAATATAAGGGCAGAACTAACCTGGAACCAGTGAGACCCAGGCAATGATAGTGGAGTTAGGGTGACCAAACATGCCATTTTCCCAGGACATGTCCTGGCCAGGATTTCTATATTGCCTAAAATATCCAGGTTTTGGTTTCCTGTTTTCTTACTTAATGAAGGTAATGATCGTTTGACCAATAACATGCAGACATTGTACGTAATTCACCAATCGTGGTGCGTGAGAAGGTGGGATCTACAGAGAACGGTCAAAGCAATGCAAATACGTGTACATATTAGAGTTGGACTTGAAGCAGCACTGAGCAGACCGATCGCTGTATGACATCAAAGGTGCTTTGACGGTGCTTTCACGGTACTTTGTCATACAACAATTGGTCTGCGCAGTGCAAACAAAGCCAAACCGTGGATATTTTAGGCAATATAGAAATCCTGGCCAGGACGTGTCCTGGAAAAATGGCACGTTTGGTCACCCTAAGTGGAGTGTTCGGACAAAAAATGGCCCTAATAGGCCTGACCACCATCAGGGGCACAGGTTGTTTCAGCAGTTTTAAAGGCGTCATTGAATGCTCATTTTCCACAAGTTGATATGATTCTTTGGGGTCTTAATGAAAAGTCTGTAACATAGTTTGGTTAAAATTTCACAATGGTAGTGTAAAAAAACACCCTTTTAACCCTGTCAAAAACAGCTCTGTCTACAGCAAGCCATTTTATTGCATGTTGCTTTAAATGTTAATGAGCTCTGCTGACCCCGCCCCTCTCTTCTACTTTAGCCGCATTCATCATGAAACTTGCTAACTAGCACATTATTAAGAAAGGTGATTTACAAAGATTCATAAAAAAAAAAAACCTTACACTCCCTTCTTCTGTAGGTGAAGCTGGATCATGAATGATTCGCGTGAAGATATATGTTTAGTTATTTAGGTAGATCAGGGGTGCATTCCCTTCAGAAACTAATGTAATCCACTGCGTCTCCAGCGGATCAGATGTCGGGAGTAAATGATGACTGCTGTGTTCATTATTACATCAACAACAGAACACCTCAATCACTCAGGAGTCATTCTTGTCTACATCTGCTCCGGCGGTGAAGCAGTGGTGGACTGATGACAGTCACTCAGGGCGGAGCTAAGGTGAGACGCCAGTCCACTCTGTGCTGAAACACTACTGTCAATCAACAATAGTGTCACACAGACAGCTATCTGAGATCGGCTCGATTTGAGAAAGGGGAAATCAGTTAATGAGATCAAAAAAAAAAAAAAAAACACTGGGTGGTTGTGTACACACACTGCCAACACACATTTAAGTTCAAACAACTTGTAAAAGTGCATGTAGCATCCAATGACCCCTTTAAGCAAAAGGGCCTGCAATTTGGCCAACTATAGTGGAGGGCTTTGGAGGCCTCTGAGGACCGTGGATAGATCCCAGGTAGTAACATTATGAAGGTGAGGCAGATTCAGTCTCCCCTTGAGAACTGCACAGCTAAGTCATTCTGTCCTGCTGAGTGACCATCCACAAGAGCACGGTTCGCCACGATGGTCACCTCATATACTTTGAGAGTGGAAGTGGTGCACCTCTTATCCAGCAGCTCCTGAAGGAAGGACAAGATAGATGAAACGTCACAAGACAAAAGGTCTTCATCCCGGACTGCACACCAGTCAGAGACATGGACCTCTTGAGGGCATAGAGGCGTCTAGTAGTCAGGACTCTGGCCTCTGAAATATTGTTGATGACCCTCACAGGAACCTGCAGAGGCTTCCATTGAGGAGCCATAGATGTAGGCTCCACAACTCAGGTTGGTGGTACCACATTACTGCCTCTGTCTGGAAGAGAAGGTCCTTCCTCCAGGGAATCGGCCAAGGGGCTGCCGGCATCAGCTGCTCTAAAGGTCCTTGCACACTGAGTCTGGAATTCTTGTAAAATAAATACAACCTCACATTGTGTCAATCACATTCAGACACTGCTTTCAAAACTTTAAAAAATAATCAGATCAGGTAAAATTTAATGTGTTTTTGCATCCATAGGAAACCATTTGAGAGGTGTTTTGAAAATTCAGAGCCACCGTACAATTGAACGCCAAAATCCAGAATGGCGTGTGACAAGTTGATCTACTTTGTCTCGCAGCACAAATCACTGAATAACAAACAAAGTGTGGAATACAAAAAGATGGAATATAAAGACTTGAAGGTTTTTAATATGTGGCTCCAGTATCACTAGCAAAGACATCCTGCAGTAAACTTTGAATCACTCAGGATAATCCCGCAGCTCCTTGATAAGTGTTAAAGTGGAACTCTCCTTTCTCTCTACGCAATCTCAGGACATATAATCACTGCAGTTAATAGTATTCACCATCTGTTTGATTATATTTTTACTGCCACATGGACATCAACTGCACCACTGATAAGCTACTACTAAATATAATGTAGAAACTTTAATTTTCTGCAAAGTTGTTTTGCAATGATTTGTATCATGAAAAGCACTATACAAATAAACTTGAATTAATGTGAGTGTGAATTAATGTCAATGTGAGTGAACCTTATTCAAAGGGAAACAAAGTGCTGTTATTAGACTACTGCTTAAAACGTCAGTATTCTGAATAATTTACTCTCCTTACTACGTACAGGATATTTTTGTCTTACAGACTATATTTAAAGCATAATTTGGGTATTTGCTATAACACGGTTGCTTGTCGGTTGTAATCTTGCTCAGTTTGCCAGTGACCTTTGATATGAGCAAAACTACTCAAAACAAAACAACAGTCCTGCTGTACTCAAAATGGCATTATCAGTACATGTGTGAAGAGAAGTGACTGTCCTCAAGCTCTCATGCTGTTCTGAGCATCTGTATGTGGAGGAAGATCAGGGCTGTGTTCCCCTAAAGCATCGTAAGCTTAAGTTGATCGTAGCTCCATTGGTTTCAATGGGTCTAGGATGTACTTAAGCTTATGATGCTTTTGGGAAATGCAGCCCAGGTTGTTTATCGTGTGCTATTTTGCATGCTGATGTTTGGTAGTCACGCACAGCATAGTTACTATACGGGTCTTATGCAAATTCACAAATCCTGAAGCACTCATGTTACATCTTAGAAGCTGATGCATCTTTGAGCACCAATGTTCTGAAAATGAACTAGAGAATGAAGTGTTTGCACTGTGCAAAGCATCAAATTATGGTGTCATTTCTGCCTGAATGAGCATTCATTTATACACCAGTTGAACACTGAGCACATCGCCAACACAATTTTTGTGATATTTCAGGATCATAGAAACCGATTATCTCTGGATAATAACTTCATATAAACATTAATACACTTTAAAATTAAAAATTTAGATTTTCAAATGCTGCATCTACCCTTCATTTGTAGATCTGTAAAGATCTGCTCGGGCCAAAATGTGTTATTTGCTCATGCTAATTCTTTCTTTATTCTGTTGATAGTTCACCCAGTTCAGTCTTCTGAAGTCACACGGTACAGTAGCTTTAAATGGTTGAGTGGTTATCAAATAAAAATATAGTCGCTATCCCGCTGTAGTTGTCAAACCATATCCATGCATTTGTGCATAATTTCAATGTGAAGTAAAACTGACCTATTCAAAGCTTTAAATCAGGGCATATCATCTCTTTTGAAATTTAAAAATACATTTTTATGTTTTATTTGATCAAATAACCTCTGAAAAGAGCTGGTGCCACATAACCCTTTTCATGCTCCACCTTTCTTCCAGTTGAATACCCTGTCTAACTGACAGAAGTCATGCTATAGAAGTGCAGTGGGTTGGAAATGGCATTTCATGTTTACCTTGAGATACAGTAGGTCTGATATCAAACCCCTTAGTTTAGCTCAATTTCCCCTCTTATTGTGAGAGATTCATCAGTGCATCTTAGACCAAAGGAGAGAAAAAAGTTGTATTCGTTGTAATCTTTTGTCAAAATGTAGTAACTTGCTCAAATGACTTTTCTTTGTCAGCTGAAGTCCCAATTCCTCTACTCTTCCAGTTTTCACCAGACAAATCCCTACATTTTTCCTCTTTATATATCCAATTTCATTGACATGAAGTACAATGTATTGCAAATATTTCATGTTGGCTTGCATGTGCTTTTTGAGAAACACAAGTATAGTGAGTTGGCACTTTTGCAAAAATAAGTTGATTTTAAATTTCATGGCATCAACACATCTCAAAAAAGTTGGGACAAGGCCATGTTTACCACTGTGTGGCATCCCCTCTTCTTTTTTATAACAGTCTGCAAACGTCTGGGGACTGAGGAGACAAGTTGCTCAAGTTTAGGAACAGGAATGTTGTCCCATTCTTGTCTAATACAGGCTTCTAGTTGCTCAACTGTCTTAGGTCTTCTTTGTCGCATCTTCCTCTTTATGATGCTCCAAATGTTTTCTATGGTGAAAGATCTGGACTGCAGGCTGGCCATTTCAGTACCTGGATCCTTCTTCTACGCAGCCATGATGTTGTAATTGATGCAGTATGTGGTCTGGCATTGTCATGTTGGAGAATGCAAGGTCTTCCCTGAAAGAGACGACGTCTGGATGGGAGCATATGTTGTTCTAGAACTTGGATATACCTTTCAGCATTGATGATTGTGCCTTTCCAGATGTGTAAGCTGCCCATGCCACACGCACTCATGCAACCCCATACCATCAGAGATGCAGGCTTCTGAACTGAGCGCTGATAACAACTTGGGTTGTCCTTGTCCTCTTTAGTCCGGATGACATGGCGTCCCAGTTTTCCAAAAAGAACAAATTTTGATTCGTCTGACCACAGAACAGTTTTCCACTTTGCCACAGTCCATTTTAAATGAGCCTTGGCCCAGAGGAAACACCTGAGCTTCTGGATCATGTTTAGATATTTCGCTTCTTTTTTTGCCCTATAGAGTTTTTTTAGCCGGCAACGGTGAATGGCACGGTGGATTGTGTTCACCGACAATGTTTTCTGGAAGTATTCCTGAGCCCATGTTGTGATTTCCATTACAGTAGCATTCCTGTATGTGATGCAGTGCCGTCTAAGGGCCCGAAGATCACAGGCATCCAGTATGGTTTTCTGGCCTTGACCCTTGCGCACAGAGATTGTTCCAGATTCTCTGAATCTTTGGATGATATTATGCACTGTAGATGATGATAACTTCAAACTCTTTGCAATTTTTCTCTGAGAAACTCCTTTCTGATATTGCTCCACTTTTTTTGGCCGCAGCATTGGGGGAATTGGTGATCCTCTGCCCATCTTGACTTCTGAGAGACACTGCCACTCTGAGAGGCTCTTTTTATACCCAATCAAGTTGCTAACTGATCTAATAAGTTGCAAATTGGTCCTCCAGCTGTTCCTTATATGTACATTTAACTTTTCCGGCCTCTTATTGCTACCTGTCCCAACTTTTTTTTGGAATGTGTAGCTCTCATGAAATCCAAATTGAGCCAATATTTGGCATGACATTTCAGAATGTCTCACTTTCAACATTTGATATGTTATCTATATTCTATTGTGAATAAAATATAAGTTTATGAGATTTGTAAATTATTCCATTCATTTTTTACTCACAATTTGTACAGTGTCCCAACTTTTTTGGAATCGTGTTTGTATATAAAAAGGGTTTTCTGTTGCAGTCTGAGGAAAGGATGTCACCAAATAATCGTGGAGAGCAAACCGTGTTGAAAAGCCAAAAGAGTTGACTACTTCTTCTGTCACTTGTTTGTTTTTTAATGTTGGCTTCAGCAGTTCTTCTACAAGCCATGAATCCTACTGAAACCTAACATGCTTTCTGTCACTGGGATGTTGTTGTGTGTGCAAATGGATGAATGCGCTTGATAAAATGAGGGTTTTGGTATATTTTGCATAACCTCCAGCTTTCAGTTATTGCGACAGACGGGAGCCTGACACGTGATGCGTGATCTGAAAAGCACGTCAGGCCGTTGAGAAAACTTGTTTGGCAGCAAAACAGTTTTGATTGCAGCATAGCTCCAGGGGGAAAATAGCTTTCTGACAGCCACAAGAATATATAGATGTTTCCCTGTATGTATGTACCCCCGTTACTTTCTATTATATTTCTGGCGCATTTAATGAAATACGTAAACGTGCTCTTGCTGCTGCACAGACAAATTTGCATGCATTTTACTGTTGGTCAAATTGCTCCAAGATGGTTCCTGATTCTGCCCCAAAAAGGAAGATAAGATCACGGCGACCACACAAAAACACGTCAGGTTGATCCAGCTGTCATACAAAGACAGAAAGAAAACATCGTTTGTCTGAGCTTATTAAACTGGGCTGTAATAATCAGCCAAACTGGAGTTTTAATGTTTAATGCTACATTTATTTAAAGCACAGAACTGCTGATTCTGGTTCACAGCTGTTCAGCGGTAGGTCTTTATACTAATATATAACATGTTTACAAGTGTAAACAGATGTTATCTGCTGGAGAATTTCTTATCTTCAGCCAGCAATGTACGTCGCTGGAGGGAGTGCTTACTGTATATTTACTGCTGCCTTCAGCTGCCAGAATGATCATATTTACAAAATAAGCACATACTGTACGAACAGCACCATAAATGTCAAGACTTTCCAGGTCTTTGTTGACATTTCATTCTGTACATTTATTCATTTAGCAGACACTTTTATCCAAAGCGAATTACAATTGAGGAAAACAACAAGCAATTCATCATTAAGAGGACACAGGAAGTGCTTACGATACAAAGTTTAGGCATTGTTCAGATTAGTACAAGCTAAACAGAGAAGAATAAAGAATGAGAAAACAAAAATAATTTTATTTAAGATGAAGTCAGATCGTGTTTTCAGGCACTGTACATTTACCTCATTTGTAAGTTACTTTGGATAAAGGTGTCTGTAAAATAATACAACAAGTGATTCATATTAAGCAGGCAATAACACAAAAAGTGCCAGCAATATGAAGTTTCAAGCGTTGTCTAGAATAGTGCAAGCTAGAAGAAGGACGGATTAAATCCGTTTGAAATCACTTGAACAGAAACAGTGGGGCTCGAGATAACGGCATGAACACCAGGGACATACAGCGCACATGAGAAAATACTACAGCCATTTATAGTAAATATTATAGTGTTTCTGAACCAAACTATAGTATACTGTATATATTCTCGTATTTACAACACCTAGTTAATGAATGCTACAGCATACTGTACTATTAACTACAGTGAACTGATAAACTGTTATAAATACTGTAGTACACTTTAGTTTTTACAACAGTAAACTAATGTATTGTAATATACCCTGTAGATAAAGAAGACTTCATTTGTTTATATTACTATAGTTGTTATTTTACCACAGAAACTATAGAATTACCACAACAAATTAATGCAAGTACTTTACTATAGTATGGTTCAAAAACACTGTAAATCACTATAGTATTTTGTCAGGTACAGCGCCAGTGGTTTACCAGGGACTTCACAGGAAGACCTGAAGACGAGTTTGATGTTTCTGCCCCCTGCTGGACAGATCTGCCCCGGCCCTTCACATGCAGCCAATCAGAGGACAGCAGGAGTTCAGTCAGAGAGAAACCGCTTCATCTCAGCAGCAGGCTCATAGTAGCTCTGGTGCAGAATGTTTCTTTGAACACAAACACGCTGATACAACTTTACTTTGCTGCTTTTTTTGCATCAATGTCTTTCGCTTTGTTTTGCTCGGCACAGGAAGTCCCGCCTTTAGTCTGCGCGCTAGCTGACGCCACATGAAGAACGCCAGCGCCTTGGACAGAAGACGGGGCCAACATCGCCCACTCCCTTGGGCCCCTGTGGGCTCTCCCAGGTGGCGTAGTAAAGAGGACAGGTCCTTGGGGAGACAGTACTTCGGGACACAGCGGAGCTGTTTGGGGATGTAAGTGCTGCTGCTGTTGTTGTTAAGGCCCTGGAAGCACACCAGTCCAAACCCCCTGGCGTGGCCATCACTGTGTAATCCCGTCCACAGACAGCAGAGGGCGGCGTCGAGCACAGGAGCCGTGATAAAGGACGACTCCACCGGCTTCTCCATCCATTCTCCATCACAGCACCTCTGCTCTTCCTCCTCAGCAGCACTGTACAGCCCTGTCTCGGAGAACTGTGATCCAGCGACCCAATCGCTCTTCGCCCGTCTCAGAAAAGCCTGATGGGCGTCAGGGCTCCAGGCGATCAGGACGAGACCTCCGGCCTTCTGCACGGCCTGACACTGTCCGTACAGCCACGGCACGGGCCCCAGCTGAGCCAGAGAGGACGCCCACTGCGCCAGCCGCACGTCCATCAAGAGCTCCCCCTGCAGGCCGGAGGCTAGACTGCAGACGGCAGCGATGTGGGCCGCATCGTCAGACGAGCACACGAGCAGCACGGGACGTCTCTCAGCGCTCCTCCACACTGCAGAAACAAAGACATATGTTACCCTTAATTTTTGATTAGTAATATGCATTGCTAAGAACTTCATTTGAACAACTTTAAAGATGATTTTCTCAATATTTAGATTTTTTTGCTCCCTCAGATTCCAGATTTTCAAATAGTTGTATCTCAGACAAATATTGTCCTCCTAACAAACCATACATCAATGGAGAGATTATTTATTCAGCTTTCAGATGATGTAAAAATCTCAATTTCAAAAAACTGACTGGTTTTGTGCTCCAGGGTCACAATTATCCTCTCTCACAGAAATTAACCAAGGTCATATAAACATTTTGAACTAATTGGCCTTTGGTGCAAGTTCATTTTAATAGTTTTTATTTATTTCTTTTTAAATGTAACATGTTTCAGTTACACTCAGGGGTGGTTCCAGACCACAGTACCTGGGGGTCCAGACAGGGGGCACAATTTTAAAATTCATCTTAATCTACTTTCAGTATTATTCATTCAGTCATTTTTCACCATGTCATGCATCACTGCAATCTCTAGAAGTAATCTATAACAATTTCAATGAAAATGAGTGTTTCATCATGTTTCATTTATTTGACAAATAATTTTGTATTTTAGTGTCAGGGGCATCATGCACTCTTTAATTTGTTTCCACTACAAATACCATTACAAACATTACAATCCATCAAGTTTTAACCATTAAAACCATTAAAAAATTGTTTTCTGTAGTATGTTTTGGGACATATTCCATTAGAATTTATTGATTTATCAAGCCACCAATAGAAAAGTGAAAAGTGACGTGACATACAGCCAAGTATGGTGACCCATACTCAGAATTCTGCTCTGCATTTAACCCATCCAAAGTGCACACACACAGCAGTGAACACACACACACACACACACACAGCAGTGAACACACACACCATGAACACACACCGTGAACACACACCCGGAGCAGTGGGTATCATTTATGCTGCGGCGTCCGGGGAGCAGTTGGGGGTTCGGTGCCTTGCTTAAGGACACCTCAGTCGTGGTATTGCCGGCCCAAGACTCAAACACACAACCTTGGGGTTAGGAGTCAAACTCTCTAACCATTAGGCCACGACTTCCCCTAAGAAGGGGACCAATTACCAGTAGAGACCCACAGGGACCATTACAGTGTCCAGTAAAACCAATACAAGTCTCATAATAACCAGTAAAACCATCACTAAGTTGTGATGGTGTCTATTGTTTTTTTTCAGCAGGGTTTTATTAATTTTTTATTTTTATTCAAAGTATTCCCAAAATATTTCATTAAATATCTCGATTCTCAAATATGTGTAAGTTAATGCATTTTGCACCTTTATAGATTATGTTAGATGATCTATAATGGAAGATGGGCAAAGTAGCCTAATAGTGTAATCTATTAACTTTGCATAAAAATCCATATTTTTATTTAAGTACTAGCCATGGGTATCATACCACAAATTATTTTTAATACGACTGACTTTATATTTAATGTGAATGTAATAAAACATTGTAAGTTACTAATTAGCCTATAACACTTTCATTGTACAAAAAGAGAACAAAGAACATTTTCACTTCGGTCCAGCGAGTTCAAGCACTCTCAGAAACTCCCATAATAACCTCTAGACCTGTTTACACTGTGAAATCAATATCTTCATGTTGTTGTTTCAGATGAGAGAATTCAGTCAGTGTGTGCGCGAGGTGAGAAACAGCGTGTTCCAGCGGTGACTCTTCTGAACGCCTCTGATTGGTCCTTGCATTCATAAGGTCAACAGCATCGTGTGTGATTGGTTATAATGCACAGTGCTTTAAAAACACGTGTCTCTGGCTCAGTGCCAGCCAGCGAACGCAGATCTGAATTTAGCAGCTGGTGACATTTTTCTTTTTTTATATGTAGTTTACAGGACAAACTGCACATTTGACCCAGAATTGTTTGGTGTGCTATGATTCCCCACACTTTCAGTACACTGAAATATGTTCTTCTCTGGGCTGTTTCTCTTTTTCCTCTTTCAGGTCTACTACGGCATGTTAGAGCAACAATTTGAAGAGAATCTCTCTAACAGTTAGCTAAACCGTTGATAGGTTCATAGCTAACTAACTGAATAAACACATCTGGTTTAACAGCACAGATATTACAATGTAACTCACTAAACCGAGGTGACCCACAATCACAATGCTGTAGTGTGTGTATGCAGCACAACTACATACAGCAGTGTGTTTTCAATGCACTTACCAAGCGTTTGTACACGAGTGCGCATATAGACTTCTTTAGTACTCGTTTCTGACCAAAAATCATAAAGAGACGTCTACGGACTGACCTGATGCGCTTTCTTTGAACAGGTAGCATGTGATGCAGACCAGTACGGTCACCGCGGCCAGAAGAGTCACTGCGGTGCTGATGATGAGACCCCAGCGCCTGTGTGTGACTGTGAAGCACCAGGATGAGTGCCACGATTCACGTCCATCTGTCAGCTGTGTGCTCTAATGATTATAGATGTTTCTACTTACAGTCAGGGCAAAGGATTCGTCTTCCACGGAGATCCAAGCGCCACACCTACAGACAGACAGCAGCAGATCAGACAGACACAGGAGACACTAGACTGCTGCATACTGCACAATATACACCACTGCTCACAGTTTTGGGCTCTGTAAAAATATTCAATGTTTTTTATTATTTAATCACAAATTACTATATATATATATATATATATATATATATATATATATATATATATATATATATATATATATATATATATATATATATATGATATATATATATATATAGTTAATATATTTTAAAACAGCTGTTTTCTGTGTGAATCTCTGTTAAAGTGTAATGTATTTCTGTGATGTGCAGCTGTATTTTCAGCATCATTACTCCAGTCTTCAGTGTCACATGATCTTCAGAAATCATTCTAATATGATGATTTGCTGCTCAAGAAACATTTCTGATTATTATCAATGTTGAAAACAGTTGTGCTGCACAATATTTTTGTGGAAACTGTGCATTTTATGTTTCAGGATTCACAGATGAATAGAAAGTTCAGAAGAACAGCATTTATTTGAAATAGAAGTGTTTTGTAACATTATAAATGTATAAATAAATAATACTGCCTCCATAATTTTGAGCAGTAGTGTGTACTGCCTACCATTTACAAACCATGGTTTGTGAGACAGTGGTGCGCTACATTGTAGTCAATAGTGGTCTCAAGTCATCAACTCAGAAATAAATAGTTATTTTGTATAAACTTGTATTATTTTTTGTGCAAAAACCAAGAGCTCAGCTCCACTGAGATAAGGAAGAGCTGTTAAATGTAGTGTCTGAGATCACTTCTGCTTCATTCATGCACTGTGGGACACAGCACTGTGTGCAGAAACAGTATGAGCATTTGTAAACAGTAGTAAGAAATGATGAGGGGACAGACAGTAAATGAAAGGCATTACCTGCACACACAGTGCTGAGGAGAGGAAGGTGAAGGGCACGCTCAGCTCAGCCTCAGCAGCGCCCCCGTCCTGAGGAGACCAGTGATAACAGGACTCATATCTTATCATAACAACACTCCTACTGCACATTCTCACACAGCTGCTTACCAACTTTGAGTTTAAACTATCATGAGAAGAAAAACAAGAGCAGCCGTATAAGAAGAGCTGGTTTAGTGATTATTATACGAAAACATTTGACTGCAGAATGCTTCCATTGATCAATAAAAATTAGAAAGAACTGCAGAGCGATTAAAACAAGCACATCATTCACCGGCTGACCTTGTAAAATCTAACTTACTAGCATAATATCTACTATTTTTAAAATAGTACATTTTATTATCATCATCAGTGCCTTGAACCCTGTTGTGAAACCTTCATAAGTGATGATTTGCAACGCTCCTCAGCGATGCACAGATTTTAAAATGATTATGTTGGGAATAACTATTAAAATTACTATTATTTTGGAAACACTTGTTCTACCTTCATGTTCAAAATATTGAGGCTCCAATATCTTTTAAAATACTGAATAATGTCATTTAAACTTTATAGATGTGAACATAATATAAGCACATTACACAGCAAAGCACGAATGTGGCAAAGTGAGTTTTCACATGAGATTCTCTCTCATGTACTGCTGAATCTGGAATGAAACTCTTTAAACAGAAGGAAATCTACTAACCACCCGGCGAGAGATGATGTTTCCTTGAGACACACACGTCTCTCCGTCTCTGATGCACAGCTGAGCAGCAAACGAAGCGGCGACGCTGGACCTCAGGAGCAGGAGCAGGTGCAGAGATCCAGGAACGACCGCCACGCTCCACTCAGAGCGGCCCTCTGACAGACAGAGAGAGAGAGAGAGAGAGAGAGAGAGTGAGACAGACGCCAGCACACCACACCACACTCGCTCCATCACTCCTCACCTGACTCAAACGGACAGAACACCTGACCACTGCCATTTAGAGAAAACTGCAACCAAAACATCACACACACATGAGAAACACAAACGTCTGAATCATGCATTAATGTGTGCTTGAGCATGTTACCTTCACACACATCTGAGGGTGTTTATCCACAGCAGACACGTTATACTGCTGTTGAAAAAACAAAATGCTCTGAGCGCTTAAGCTGCACATAACATACTGTCATCCTGGTCAGAGTATGCATTAAATACTTCAGTGACAAAATGTACAGTATATGCACTGCATCCAAGTTGAGAAGTCTTAAACTATCATTCTTGGTGCATTTGTTCGGACTGTTAAAAACTATTTTTACACAAAACATATAACATAATGAGGTCATGTGACATCTGCGTAACATGCTGCCACCTCTGTTCATCTGATGCTCATTATGATGCTGGTGGGATCGTCACGTACCCGTCTGGTCCCGCGGAGGGTGGCGTTGGGGGCGGGGACACAGTAAGAGTTCTGCGTGTGGATTCGCCAGCACAGAGAGACGGAGGGATCTGATTGGTCAGCGGGGCAGAGAGGCTTCCACTCCAGAACAGAGCCACGAACTTTAACTGAACTCGAGGACAAGATATCACCTCCATCTGCAGAGAGTCAAGTCACCTTTATTTATATAGCGCTTTAAACAAAAAAGATTGCGTCAAAGCAACTGAACAACATTAATTAGGAAAACAGTGTGTCAATAATGCAAAATGACAGTTAAAGGCAGTTCATCATTGAATTCAGTGTATAACAGTTTTCAACTTCAACTCCTGACTCTGGGCTTTGTTAACCCCTTGGTGACTGCACTGATATATCGACCCCCAAAACCTCACAAAGACTTTCTTGCTGAATTTTCTGAGTGGTATTATTCCTCATTTTGATAGGTTTTTAATCCTTGGAGATTTCAGTGTCCCTCTAATCTGTTGGCCAAGGACTTCATTAGTCTTACAGACTCATTTGATCTAGTTCACCTGCTGAAAGGTCCCACTCATTCACATGATCATACACTTGACCCTGTGCTGTCCCGTGGTTTTGCAGTGCTGGACATTGAATTAGGTGATTACAGTTTCTCAGATCATAAACCTATCCTTTGTCATCTCCTGTTGTTTAATCATGTAAACCTGCCTGTATACCTCATATAGTATCTTCCACCACTAGTGAGACTTTCTCATCCATGTTCAGGGAGTTTTCTCAATCTCTTTTCTCCTTTCCATCTGATCAAAGTGCCGAAGAGCTTATTCATTGTTTTAATGATGTCTGCACTAACATCTTGGATTCTGTAGCTCCTCTGCATCTTAAAAAATCCAAATCTTGGTCTGTACCCTGGTTAAATGATGCTATACGTGCTCTTAGACAGACTTGCAGAAGAGCTGAAAGAAGATGGAAGAAACACAAGCTCCAGCTTTCGTATGAAATCTTAAAGTCTTCTTTATCTC
This sequence comes from Cyprinus carpio, assembly GCF_018340385.1. Lineage (NCBI taxonomy): Eukaryota > Metazoa > Chordata > Actinopteri > Cypriniformes > Cyprinidae > Cyprinus > Cyprinus carpio. Next base: position 28,457,337 of record NC_056604.1, read on the forward strand.
AATATCAGAAAGCTATAAGATCGGCTAAGTCTATTTATCTGAACTCACTGATAAAAAACAAATAGACCAAGAATGCTCTTCCATTCTATAAATGCTGTTGTGAATCCACCGGTCTGTAATTATCTTCTGAAACAGTTGATATGTGTGAAAGCTTCTGTCATTTTTTTTTTTTTTTTTGTAGAGAAGATAAGGAAAATTAGGCAGAATATCAGGCCTTCTACTTATGACCCTGCTGTTCTTTAAGAAATCCCTTCTTTAGCCAGTTCAGTTCTATTTCCTTTTCTTTTCTTCATGAGATTGTCAACCAACTAAAGCCTTCTGGGTCTCCTTGTGATGTCATATCTCCTCGTCGTTTTAAATAAGTTTTTGATGTGGCTGGCACTGTTTTTCTAGTTTTTATTAATAAGTGCCTGGAATCAGGAATTGTACCTGATTGTTTAAAGCACACAATTTTTAAACCTCTTTTAAATAGTCCTAATCTGGATCCGACCGTTTGATCTCATTTTAGGCCCATCTCTAACATTTCTTTTTTTTATCCACAACTTTGGAGAAAATGTTTTTTCACCAGCTGCAGAGGTTTTGAATGACAATAAGGTTTTTGATGCTTTCCGATCAGGTTTCAGAAAGTTTCACTCTACAGAGACAGCACTTGTTAAAGTTTTAAATGATGTTTTTATGGCCACTGACTCAGGTGACTCTGTTTTACTGGTACTATTAGATTTAAGTGCAGCATTTGATACAGTTGACCATGAGGTCTTGCTAGCTTGGCTAGAGCAAGTTGTGGGCATCAGAGGAACTGCATTAAGTTGGTTTCAGTCATATCTTAAATTAGAAGCTTCTCAATCGATATAGGACGATGTTATTCAGGAGCCGTCCCCCTGACTTGTGGGGTCCCCCAAGGCTCCATTGTGGCCCCTTTATTGTTTTCTATATATGTTCCCTTTAGCCTCTGTTTTTGAAAAGCATGTCTTGTATTATCATTGCTATGCAGAAGATACTCAATTTTATTTGCCCTGAAGCACAGAAATGGCTCAGACTCCCTCTGTGCTAGTCTTTCTGATGTCAAAGCCTGGATGTCCTTGAATTTTTTTAATCTAAATGAAAGTAAAACAGAGACCATTGTGGTTGGCTCTTCTGAAGTTACAAACATTTCTCATTTAAATTCTGGTGTTTTATCTTCTTCAGTTAAATCATGTGAAAAAAAACTTGGGTGTCTTATTCGACAGTGCACTTAAATTTAAAATAAATTTAGCTGTCAAATCAAGTTTTTACCAACTAAGAGCACTGGCTAAAGTGAAGACCTTCCTTTCTTTCAAGCACTTTGAAACTGCAATTCATGCTTTTATTTCTTCTAGAATTGATTGTAATGTATCTGTATCTGGGAATAAACAATTCTTCAATATCCAAATTACAAATGGTCCAAAACGTGGCTGCACGTCTTTTAAACGGTGTTCGCAAATACAAACATATCACTCCTGTGTTAATGTCTTTACATTGGCTCCCAGTCTGCTTTAGAATTGATTTTAAAGTGCTTCTGCTTGTTTTTAAATGTTTAAATGGCCTCGCTCCCCTACCTTTCTGACTTGCTGCGTGAACATCATCCGGTAAGAACTCTTAGGTCTGCCAATCAGAGCTTGTTAACTGTTCCAAAGTCAAAATTAAAATCTAGGGGTGATCGAGCTTTTGCCATAGCCACACCTAAACTCTGGAACACATTACCGATCAATATTAGCACCAACATTACATATTTTTAAATCAAAGTTAAATACGTATCTCTTCACTGTAGCCTTTGACTTGTGATGTTGTTTGTCGTTTGTTTCGGTGTGCTTGGTTTGTATACATGTTTTATACAAGTCTTTTTAGAACGTT
>NC_056604.1:28461705-28604205 GCF_018340385.1 Cyprinus carpio
TAAGATAACTCAATAAATAGGTTCATCAACGAGGAAGAAAAAACACTTTGATATGTTCTGTGGCACATCAGTTATCAACTTCAACTGGTCTTTCAGTGGTTCTGACTCGAGCTAACTCTAATAAAGACAGAAGAGTCGGCCCAGACGTACCCTGAGAGTGTTGTTGCTCCGTTTCCACATGTGCAGCGAGCAGGAGTCACCCGATTCAGAGTCGCTCCACTCAATCATCAGCGATTCGTTTGGCACTACAGACACAGGACAGAGTGGTGAGCTCAGCAGTGGCCGTGATCACGGAGCAGACGAGCTGTGATGCTGTACATACACAGAGGACGCACGGAGAGCCGCACACGGACACACACGTCCAGCAGGTCCTGCCAGTGCAGCGTCCGGAGTCTCAGCTCAGGCAGCCCTCGCTCTGTTCAGGACAACACATCACAAACATGCACCAGAGGATCGACGGCGACACTTCTCACTCACCACAATAGAGCCACTTCTCTAAATACATGTATTGTTATTGCACTAGCAACTAGCAAGATTTCAGAAAGCTGCATCACACACAATGGAGAGAAAACCGTTTTCGGACTGTTACACTGGGGAGCGGGAGGATTAAGAAGACGTTTATCTACTGAATCTGACATTATCACCATCTCAGAATGAGAAATGATTTATTGTATTCTGTTAACAGCCTGAGTTCACTCTAATAGTGAGCAGAAGTCAAGCCAACTTTATTTCTACAGCACTATATAGATCCAGTTTGTTTCAAAGCATCTTCACAGTGATAGTGTTGCTCGAGTCAGTTTAATGTTGCTTCAGTTCAGTTCAATAACAGTGTTAATGCTGCAAAATCTGTCTGTTATTATAAAGCAAGCAGCTCTCCAGAAGACAACAGTGTCATCTTTCAGCTCAAGTGAAGAAGATCAAGTCTGAAATCACTTCTTGTGGCTTTGACAGTTTACAGTGAAAGTGGATTCTTCTCTCACACTGTTTGTATACATAAAAACATAGCTCTTTGGAGTGGATGTCTTTAGAGAGCACGGCCGAGGTAACGTCAGTCAGCCAAACATAAAATATCAAAAGTTTGCTTAGAATAAGACCGGGAACAGAAACAAGAAAATTGTTTTGAGATGCAGAAACACATTATAATGCTTCCTTGAAGGCGCACATTTAGTGTGCACCAGGTCTACAGTGTGCATGTGAAACACTCAAAGCAACAATGCAGACATCCTGAGGTGATGTGTTGTGTCATTACTCACCAGCACCAGTCCATTCCTTTAGAGAGACGGAGAAGAGAGGAGGATTTAGTCTCACACTTGAGCACTGTTTTAAGACTGTAATCTCTACAGATGATGCATCAGTGTCAGCTACACGGCAGTTAACATGAGTTCAGTTCAGAGATCTCATCATCTAGTAGAAGTACTTAACAACAAGTGGAAGTATTGCAGGTATACTTCAGCTTCACTTTCAATTAGTTGCATGTAAAGACTGACAGTATACACATTACCAACACATTTTAGGCTTAAGAAGAAATGTGCATGGTGCATAAATAAAGTCTTGAGCAATAGGACAGTAAATATGTTAATATATTTAAACTATATACTTAGTATGAAATAAATGGACTTTAAATATATTACTAGAATTATATATATATATATACCAAAGCTTCAGTTCACTTTTAGGCTCATTCTGCAATTACTATACTCAAAGTCCAGCTGAACATTTAGCAACTTATCGCTTTCATAAATACATACGAAAATATATGTTTTATACTTTTTCACTTTCCACCACTTTTTTTTAAGTGACATCTTTCTGCTTTGTCATGATCTGAATACTTCTACAGAATGATTTGAACTCTTTACTATTTCCCTTCTTATTTTCAGTTTTCATAAAACGAAACAGAAGATCAAAATAAAAACTGAGATACATGTAGACACAGAACTAACCTCCTCAGACGAACAATCAAAGTGTGTGTCCACACATATACCATTAAAAATATTAAATGTGCCGATTCTAAACGTAAATCATTGTTCAAACGTCTCTGTACGCAGCTGGAAACAAAGAGCTGTAGTGTTCAGCAAAGACTGCCACACAACCAACAGAGATCATTACACCTGGCCAGATGAATGCTGACAGAAATCTGACCTGCTACACTGTGTCTAGACACAAATATGGCAATCCGTGTTAGAGATCGGTCTCGCATGCTTCTAGGAAGGCATTAGTACTTGGGCTTTTCATGATCAGATCAGTAAAAACACATGAAGACCAGTATAAATGTGCTCCTGTTCAGAACCAGATGATTTATGTTAGTGTACCCATTTAGTAAAAACAGCACGCAGATCCCTCTTAAACTACAGAAACATCACTGGGCACAAGAGGCAGCGCGTGAACAAATGCTGTATTTACCACATTAAACTGGAATCCTGCATGTACTATAATTTAGTGATATTTTTATGAGAACAGTAAGTGTAACAGGATTATATGTATTGAATGTAGGAGAAAATAAAACACAGCCAGTGTTTGTCTATTCCTGCAGTACCTTACCTTTTGTGTGTCAGACAGACTTTAGCGATTTCACACTACTTTTTTACTTTATATTTAAAAATAAATAAATAAATACAATTTTAAATTAAAAAAAAATAAAACAAATAACTCTAAAATGTCTGGACTGGACTTATAAGTATATAAGTGTTTCCAGCTTCTTGAGACATCTTACACGTAGTTATGGAGTTTGAGTTAATGAAGGGTCTCCATGTGTCTATGGGCTCTGACAGCACTCGCTCGTGACTCTGAACACACTGGATGAAGATGTTTCAGTGTGTGTTACTGAAGAAGAAAGCTCACCTCTCTGACTCTGAGACTGTCCCGTGTGGAGCACGACCCTGTGAACCCAACAAACAGCACCGCCACATGAGCGACGAAACACGCTTTGTACATGCCTGCAGAATAAACACATCGACCACTTTCTACGTGTACATTATCCACCGAGGCCGGTCACGGAGAAACAGCAGCAGAGCCGAGGTGCTCGCGCTGGGGGCGGATGGGTTCTTGGTGACGCACATCACCGGAATTCCGGTGTTCTGAATTTATTTTCATTTATTTATTTTTGTGAAATATTCGGCCTGCGTCCCAATGTGCATACTATCCACCCTAAACTCTCTGTGATATTAGTTATTTTCAATGCTATTTAGGGCAGATGGGTGGAGAGTATGCACACTGGAACGCAGGTTAGGTGTCTGAGATTTTCTGACACTGGGCGGAGCTTACATGAATATTCATGAGGTTCCTGTTCAAATTTCTTCTAGTTTTAGTGCCGCTAAAACTAGTGCTCCTCGGATCAAACAAAAAACAAAACAAAAACAAAAAAACTGTGTTCGGTAACGTCATTTCGTTTCAGCCTCGAGCTGCCACTTTTTGTGTTTTTGTCATATAGCCTACTTCGGTTTTACATTTGAGTGTTTTTAAAACGGTTTCATTTGATAACTTGTAGCTATACAGTCGTGGCCAAAAGTTTTGAGAATTACATAAATATTAGTTTTCAAAAAGTTTGCTGCTAAACTGCTTTTAGATCTTTGTTTCAGTTGTTTCTGTGATGTACTGAAATATAATTACAAGCACTTCATACGTTTCAAAGGCTTTTATCGACAATTACATGACATTTATGCAAAGAGTCAGTATTTGCAGTGTTGGCCCTTCTTTTTCGGGACCTCTGAAATTCGACTGGGCATGCTCCCAATCAACTTCTGGGCCAAATCCTGACTGATAGCAACCCATTCTTTCATAATAACTTCTTGGAGTTTGTCAGAATTAGTGGGTTTTTGTTTGTCCAGCCGCCTCTTGAGGATTGACCACAAGTTCTCAATGGGATTAAGATCTGGGGAGTTTCCAGGCCATGGACCCAAAATTTCAACATTCTGGTCCCCGAGCCACTTAGTTATCACTTTTGCCTTATGGCACGGTGCTCCTTTGTGCTGGAAAATGCATTGTTCTTCACCAAACTGTTGTTGGGTTGTTGGAAGAAGTTGCTGTTGGAGGGTGTTTTGGTACCATTCTTTATTCATGGCTGTGTTTTTTGGGCAGAATTGTGAGTGAGCCCACTCCCTTGGATGAGAAGCAACCCCACACATGAATGGTGTCAGGATGCTTTACTGTTAGCATTACACAGGACTGATGGTAGCGCTCACCTTTTCTTCTCCGGACAAGCCTTTTTCCAGATGCCCAAAACAATCGGAAAGGGGCCTCATCGGAGAATATGACTTTGCCCAAGTCCTCAGCAGTCCATTCACTATACTTTCTGCAGAAGATCAATCTGTCCCTGATGTTTTTTTTTGGAGAGAAGTGGCTTCTTTGCTGCTCTTCTTGACACCAGGCCATCTTCCAAAAGTCTTGGCCTCACTGTGCGTGCAGATGCGCTCACACCTGCCTGCTGCCATTCCTGAGCAAGCTCTGCACTGGTGGCACTCCGATCCCGCAGCTGAATCCTCTTTAGGAGACGATCCTGGCGCTTGCTGGACTTTCTTGGACGCCCTGAAGCCTTCTTTACAAGAATTGAACCTCTTTCCTTGAAGTTCTTGATGAACCTATAAATTGTTGATTTAGGTGCAATCTTAGTAGCCACAATATCCTTGCCTGTGAAGCCATTTTTATGCAACGCAATGATGGCTGCATGCGTTTCTTTGCAGGTCACCATGGTTAACATTGGAAGAACAATGATTTCAAGCATCACCCTCCTTTTAACATGTCAAGTCTGCCATTCTAACCCGATCAGCCTGACATAATGATCTCCAGCCTTGTGCTCGTCAACATTCTTACCTGAGTTAACAAGATGATTACTGAAATGATCTCAGCAGGTCCTTTAATGACAGCAATGAAATGCAGTGGAAAGGTTTATTTGGGATTAAGTTAACTTTCATGGCAAAAGAAGGACAATGCAATTCATCTGATCACTCTTCATAACATTCTGGAGTATATGCAAATTGCTATTATAAAAACTTAAGCAGCAACTTTTCCAATTTCCAATATTTATGTAATTCTCAAAACTTTTGGCCAGGACTGTATGTATACCTACAGTATGTACTCTTTATGAATGTTTCGTTGCCTTTTTTTTTTGCCTTTACAATTTTAATTTTAATTAACAAATATGAATGGCATTTATTTTCTGATCATGTTACTTTTTTTCCATCCAGGTCAGCAAATGATCAAAAGGGTTACATGTTCAGTTACATACATGTTGGCTGGCTTTTGAATCTAAGTCTGTCATCTATATAATGAGCCTGAAACATGTATCATGTGGCAAAAAAAATAAATAAAATAAAACTATTTTAACACCTGCTGAAATCCCCAGTTACTTTTGCCCATTACATCATGTCTTCTCCATATACACATTTGTGACTGAACATTTATCACCAAATAAGTCACTCTATTTATTGTATTCATAAATGAAAAATGTCCCAGGGTGACTTTTATCTTTGGCATTTACAGCCAACAAACTAATTACTGTGGGGTTGATTATTTAAGTATAAACAGCTTCAGTGATTATAATAGGAGTTTCTGACTCGTGCCCCCTCAAAAATAATAAGTGCATGACGCCCCCGATAGTAACATTTATTTAATATTAAAGTCTTCTTGAAGTTATGTAGGCTACCAATTAGACAAACAATAAGGAATTACACAGAATTATCACAACGTAAATGTCATCATGCCACCAAAGATGCATTTATACCAGTAATCAACAGTTTTACAGACTCTCAAAGTAAAACATTAGTACACAACAAAAATGACTTAAAACACTTAAAGGCTGTTGTCTCATTAGTTAGAGCGTATGCTGCTCAGGACATCCCTGGCATATCAACTGCTGTAATCATTAAACCAAACATAACACAGGACACAATCTAATCAACAGGTATAAAACGCTTCAATTAGATCGAAGCTAAAATGAAATTATGTTACCGGAAACAGTTTCTGTGATCTGAAATGCACTCTTAATTTTAGTGGGGCTTTAAGACGGAACAGGAAGCTCATGAATATTCAATAAGCTCCGTCCAGTGTCACAGAATACACCGAATATTTCAGAACACTGACTTCCACATTAATAAAATGTATTTACATTCACTCATTTAGCGGACGCCTTCACACAAATCAATAAATCAATATGTGCAGCTCTCAGTGGTGCACCACTTTCCTCCTCTTGTCCACACACCTCGTTCTCCCATGCAGACCACGGGAGGTCCTCCGGAAAGTCCGGGCCATCCCAGCCACAGCTTCCACAGATGCTGCACCAGTATCATAGCTCTGGTAGTATAATGGATGATGCAACCACTGGCGGGGGGGAGTATTGCTGACGGACAACTGCTGGCCCACTGCTGCAGTTAAAAGCTGCCAGAGGCTGGAAATGAACAGAGCTGATCAACAAGGTTTTTTTGCCTCTTCCTTGGACGTAAGGCTGTGTAGACCAGGGGTCTCCAGCCCTGCTCCTGGAGCTACCATCCTGCAGATTTCAGATCCAAACCCAATCAACAGCTAATCATGGTGTTCAGGATTACTTGATAATTCCAAGCAGTGCTGGAGAGGGGTTGTGTGAAGGGGTTGGTCGGTCTGATAATCAGGCTAAGGCAAAAAACTGACCAGTTATTCTAAGGTTCTTTATGGATATAATGTTGGCTTGCTTGAGAACAAGAAGAATTATTGTAACTTCGATTGAGCAGCTATAAGGAAATGAGGAACTGCTGTGTACTTGTGCTAACAAAGACGTGGATAAATAATAAAAAAAATAATAACCAGGGGAGATAACAGTCTTGATCGTGTGTACACTAAAAGACAGGGAGTATGTAGAGTGGTGCCTCACCCCAAACCTGAGCTTCTCTGACCACAATCTGCATTCTGCTATTTCCTACTCACCATCCTGTGCTTAAACACAACAAGCCCACACAAAAGCCCATCACTGTATGGCCCTGTGGAGCTGTCGCCATGCTCCAGCACTGTTTTGAGTGTACTACCTGACAGATTTTCAGGGAAGCAGCATCCAGTGAGGATGGAGTGGACCTAGAGAAATAATCAGCAAATGTTTTGATGCTGTCACCACCACCAGGAAGATCACTTTCATTTCTAAACAGAAACCCTGACTGAACAGAGAGGTGCGGAGTCTTCTGAAGGTGCAAGACTCAGCATTTAGGACAGGAGATGCACTTGCATTGAGAGCAGCAAGGAGGGAACTGGAGGCTGGAATTAAAAGGGCAAAGGCTAGTTATGCTTTTAAAATACAGGGTTATTTTTCCAGCAATAAACCCTGGAGCATGTGGAAGGGTATCAAGAGTATTAGTGATTTCAGCAGTAAAGATGTTGGATGCCCTGAACACATACTATGGCCGAGACACCAAACTTAGGTGTCTAACGGGACAGTGTATAGATGCAGCATGTAAACTATCGATACTTTTAGTCAGGGGCGCCTGCAGAATTTCTTCCAAGGGTACGCACAGAGTTTTTATTGGGAGGAGAGAGTAGTGAGAGCAGAACGAATGTGTCACATGCTTTAAACTCAGCAAAATGGTAAAATACATGTATCAAGAGCATGCTCATGGATGAAAACAGAACAAAACAGCTTTGGATGAAGTGGATTAGAGCCCTGCACGGGCCTCAGATATAGGCCCTAGGCAGACTTTTTTCACCTTTACCCAAAAAAGCTTATACTACTGTTTCAGCTATTAAAATAGTTCAGTTTTGTATGTAATGGAAAAATTATTATATTTCGTTTTTTTACTTATGAAGTTAATTTTATAAAGTTCGTTAAATGCTAGTTTTTGGGGTTTTTTTTTTAAAGGGGTCATATGATGCAATTTAAATTTTTCCTTTCTCTTTGGAGTGTTACAAGCTCTCGGTGCATAAAGAAGATCTGTGAAGTTGCAAAGACTAAAGTCTCAAACGCAAAGAGATATTCTTTATAAAAGTTAAGACTCGTCCACACACTCCTAAAACACCTTGTTTAAACACGCCCCCACATCTCTACCTTCCTATGTGGGAAGATTTGCATAACTCCGCCCAAATGTTCATGCAACGAAGAAGGCGTAACCTTTGATTCTCTCTGTTGCCGCCGGAGCCATGTTGTGTAGACACTGTTTCATTGTGAAAGTGAAAATACTTTGTTTGTTCTTCCAAAAGAGGACATGACTAGAAATCAATGGTTAAGTTGTATTTACAACACTGTTCCAGAACAGTTCAGCCCAAATATTCAGATATGTGCAGCACATTTTATAGAGGACTGTTTACTGATGCTGGGAGAGAAGACAACAATTCCAGCTGTTCTGACTCACAGTCTGTAAGTACGTTTACATATGTAAAGGATTTGTCACTGATGATTCAATGTGAGTTTTGAGCAGTGTAGAGTAGTGGTTCTCAATTTCAGTCCTTGCGCCCCCTGCTCTGTACATTTTGTGTTTCTCAAATGGCTTCAGTCTTTTGTTCTATTCGAACATAAGTGCCCTGCGAAGTGGACATCACAGGATATTCCGCCATGATTCCAGTTCGAAGCGAATGTATATTTTCCATTTATAGTGCACTGGAGTGTGCGAGACATGAATCTAAATTGTATTTATTTACAGAAATATATGATGTCACACTCGTCCGTGTGTGAAGACGTTCTGCAGCGCAAATCCGTGAATAAATGTTCCGAAGTGAAGTAAACTTCAACAGATTTCCTCTGCTCAGGGAGTAGGGAGCAATGAACACTGTGTAGGGAGCATGTCAATGGGAACACAGTTCATGCACGGAGCTCACTTCTAACGAGCTGATTATCTGAATCAGGTGTGTTAACAGAGAGACATGAAAAATATTCAGAGCTGGTGGGGGCGAGAGGACTGGAATTGAGAACCACTGGTGTAGAGTCAGGGCTCTAGACTAACTTTTTGCTCTGGTTGCCCTGGTGTGCCTAAAAGTTAGGTGCACCCAAATTTTCGACCACATCACATTTAACACCGCAATTTTACTAGTTCACTTTTTTTTTAAATCGCTGTCCATACAGGCAATACTGACTTATAAATGATTAACTAACAATCTGGTCAACATAAAGTTCTTTATTTGAAGCACAATTCTACAAGAAAGGTAACTTACTGAAAAAGTGTTGGTGCTTAAAGTGCTTCACTGAGCTGGCATTTAAACTTAAAACATCTCAAGATAAATTAAATAAAATGAAAATCTAAATTAAGTGTTTTAAGGGCTTCAAACTGAATATCTCATGGCTCAATGTCTTATGGACTATCCTCTAATGCAGTCACATGCCCCTCGGATGGCCAGCTCCTGTAGTTTGTTCTTCTTGATCTTTGGCCTTGGCTAAACCAGCTGGCCTCTCTCTAGCATCAAACTCTTCCAGACTTGGCCCCTCTACACTGATTCTTATCAGATCTTCACTGTGTCTGAATGAAGGGATGCTCTAGTGTCTGATCTGAACAGCTAAACAGTCCCTAAACAGCTTACTGTTTCAGCTATTACAATAGTTCAGTTTTGTATGTAATAGCAAAGTGATTATATTTCGTTCCTTTTTTTTAATAAGTTAATTTAGAAAAATGTTTGGAGCATTTTTTGTTTGTTAAATATAAGTTTTATTTATTTATTTTTTTTTTATTTATTTATTTCTTTTTTAAGTAAAGACCAAGCGGCCAGCGGCAGACAGTGAATTGATCATAGCCTATTGGCTATGTTTGATCAGTTTAGCCTTCTCAAATCATCACGACTTGCCTAAAATTAAATCTATATATAAAACAGTTCAAGCATATCACAATGTTAGTTTAAATGTTTAAAAAATATTAAATAAACAATTAAAAAATAAAACAAACAACACAATTTTGTCTGATATTTGAATTATTTATTAACCTTTTATTTTTTTTATTTTTTATTTTATTTTTTTTATCCATGCAGCAAATGCTTTAAAAACAGCTTTACACGATTTTCTGCTCCTATTTGTTGTAATATTTAAATGCAGAAATTGACTTTGGCACTGCAAAATAAATTCATAATTAATGGCATGTCTGGTTCAGTCGACAGAAATACGGGACACACAGGCTTATAATAACGGATGAAACATTTGCGGGGAAAATCTCAGGTCAGTCTGAGCGTTTATGGTACGCACCACTACTTGTAGTATATATAGGCATCTTTATTTTGACACTCTCCACATTTTCACATAATGTCTGTCTATGCATTACCGCCAATGTGTGCATTCTCGTTTAAATTTTAACCGAACAACGAACTTAGTATATTTTTTATCTTCCCTATACACTTCTTTTCTGTCCTCTCTTTCCCACCTCTATCATGTGTTTCCAAAACATTCTGGTTGTCTCTCGACAACGCTCTAACGTCACATGCAGACGGCAATGCAATCTTGCTAACCTGCATCCTATCTGTACATCCTCACTGCACCTCTTTCTTTCTCTGTGGGTCTCTGGAATTGTCAGTCAGCTGTCAACAAAGCAGATTTCATTTCTGCTTTTTCTTTAAACTCCACACTCAGCATCTTGGGCTTGATTGAGACCTGAATTTGTCCAGAAGACTCAGCAACCCCAGCTGCTCTCTCTAACAAATTTTTTTTTCTCTCACACCCCCGTCAGGTTGGCTGAGGTGGGGGCATAGGTCTGCTCATTTCTAACAATTGGAAATACTGAACCCACTCTCCCCTATGCAATTATAACTCATTTGAATCTCTTGTGATCACTGTAACAGCTCCTATAAAACTCCAGGTCGTGGTAATTTACCGGCCTCCTGGGCAAATTTTATCCACCTTCCTAGAGGAGCTGGATGGGCTGCTGTCCTCATTCCCAGAGGGTGGCAGTCCACTTTTAGTCTTTGGCGACTTCAACCTTCATCTGGACAAGCCTTATGCTACAGACTTCCATTCACTCCTTGCTTCATTTGATCTCAAACAACTTACCACTACAAGCATGCACAAATTAGGCAACAAATTTGACTTAATTTACACACGCAATTTTATTGCAGAAAACATTTTGGTAAAACCCCTACATATCTCTGACCATTTCTTCATTACATTTAAACTACCTTTCTCTAACTGTGTGCCACCAACCCCTATACCGGTTACTTTAAGATGAAACTTACGCTGCCTTTCCCCCTCCTATTTTTCTTCTGTAGGGTCCTCCTATCTTCCCTCACCTACCCATTTCTCATCTCTGGATGTGAATGCAGCAACGGACACTTTATGCTCTACTTTAACCTCTTGCCTAGACAATATTTGTCCTCTCTCCTTCAGGCCAGCACAGGCTGCCCCTTCTAAACCATGGTTATCTGATGTTCTTCATGAGCATCGGATCAAACTGAAATGTAGAGAGAGAAAGCAGAGAGAAAATGGCACAAATCAAAAGATCCGTCAGACCTGAGTATGTATCAGTCTTTGCTTTCATCTTTCTCTGCTGAAGTCCACACTGCCAAATCTTCATACTTCCAAGATCAACAGCGCTCCAGACACATGTAACCACTTCAAAACATTAAATTCTCTCCTCTGTCCCCCTTCACCACCTCCCACCACTTCGATATCAGCGGATGATTTCACCACATTCTTCACAGACAAAACCAGAACAATCAGTAGTCACTTCTCAGCCCCATACACAGGACCTAAACTGGACCCACTGCTAAAACTCCCCTCTTCCCCTTCTGTCCCCTCACTGAAGCAGATGTATCAAAACTTATCCTCTCCAGCCACCCTACAACATGCCCTCTAGACCCAATCCCCTCACACCTCCTCCAAGAAATCTCTCCCACACTCTTACCAGCACTCACACACATCATCAACACATCTCTCCTCACAGGCACCTTTCCCACTGCATTCCAGCAGGCTCGGTAATCCACTGCTCAAGAAACCTACATTAAACACTTACAGACAGCTACAGACCTGTCTCTCTCCTTCCATTCATTGCAAAAACCCTTCAAAAGAGTTGTTTTATAACCAGGTATCATTGTTTCTCTCACAGAACAACAAACTGGACGCTAACCAGTCAGGTTTCAAGAGTGGCCATCCAACTGAGACTGTGCTACTCTCTGTCACGGAAGCCCTGCGGATTACAAAAGCTGATTCTGAATCATCAGTTCTTATTCTGCTAGATCTATCTGCTGCTTTTGACACTGTCAATCATCAGATCCTCCTGTCTGCTCTCATCACTGGGCATCACAGGGATTCCACTTCTCTGGTTTGAATCCTATCTCACTGGTAGGTCTTTCAGGGTGGCTTGGGGAGGGGAGGTAGCCAAAGCACATAAACTGGTCACTGGGGTTCCTCAGGGATCAGTTCTTGGACCCCTCCTCTTCTCCATATACACGACATCACTGGGTCCCATCATACAGGCACATGGTTTCTCCTACCATTGCTATGCTGATGACACACAGCTCTATCTTTCATTTCAACCAGATGATCCAACAGTAGCTGCACAATCTCAGCCTGTCTGGTGGACATCTCGGCATGGATGAAAGAACATCACCTACAGCTCAACCTGGCAAAGACTGAGCTCCTTGTCTTCCCTGCCACTCCAACTCTACAGCATGATTTCACCATCCAGGTTCTTCTACAATTACCCCATCAACTTTGGTCGGAAATCTTGGTTTAATCTTTGATGACCAGCTGACTTTCAAAGACCACATTGCAAAGACTGCTCGATCTTGCAGGTTTGCATTGCACAACATAAGAAAGATCAGGCCCTTTCTAACGGAGCATGCTGCACAACTTCTTGACCAGGCTGGAGGTGTTTGTGATCCAAGACTGGTCCTCAGAGATGTGGGATCCCAGGAACTTGAAGCTGGAGACACATTCAACAACCATCCCGTTAATGTGGATGGGGTCATGCGTGCTTCCTTTCTTCTTCCTGAAATCCACAATGAGCTCCTTTGTCTTGCTGGTGTTAAGGAGCAGGTTGTTGTCAGCGCACCATGTGGCCAGGTGCTGTACCTCCTCCCTGTAGGCAGTCTCATGGTTTTCTCTGATGAGGCCAATCACCGTGGTGTCATCTGCAAACTTAATGATGGAGTTTGATCCATGCATAGGCTTGCAGTCGTGGGTGTAGAGGGAGTAGAGGAATGGGCTCAGCACACAGCCCTGTGGTACGCCGGTGTTAAGTGGGTTGGTGGTTGAGCAGGTGTGGCCTAACCTAACATGCTGAGGTCTGTCGGTCAGAAAGTCCATAATCCAGTTGCAGAGGGAGGTGTTAATGTCCAGGTCTCCAAGGTTAGTGGTCAGCTTGGAGGGAGGGACATTGTTAAATGCTGAGCTTAAGTCAACAAACAACATCCGTACATATGTGTTGTTATTGTCCAAGTGTGTGAGTACCGAGTGCAGCATTGTGCATACTGCAAAGTAGAATTGCTTTATGTATTCCCCGATTGTAAGTCGCTTTGGATAAAAGCATCTGCAAAATGACTAAATGTAAAATGTAAATGTAAATCTATTTTTTTATTTGTTGAAAATCAATTTAATCGTTACCCTTAAACTGGTTTGGATGTGTTTTTGTATTTTCTAGTTCGGGGAACAGACACAGTCTCTATAGTGTGATATCTAGGTAAAAGAGTCTCTATGTGCTGAGAATTAGCTGATTTCTGTGGCATGAGGCGGCTAGCAGACGGTTGGTTTAGCCTGTCTGTCTGCTTCCTGACCTGGGCCCCAGTTAGTCAAGTACAAAGAACATTTTTGTGCACTTAGGAGAATGTACATCGGAAAGACTTTGAAGATTTGTCAGTCAGCAGTTCTGCAGGTACAAGCATTCAGCTTCAAAGACTGCCACAACAGTGTATGACAGGAAAAGAGCTGTGCAGCAATCACAAGGTTTTGTGCATCTTATCTTAAGATCTTTTTGAGGTGAACACATGCCCTGTCTCTCACTTTCCACTCTTATACAAGAACTTGTACTGTGGATATGACAAACACACAGATAACAGACCAACACAGCAAGGCATCAGTAGTGATTATCTCACCACAACTACAGTTTGAGAAATACTACTGTATGTAAGTAATCTTGGTTAGACCATCATAGATTTTATCATCACTGACAACTATTTTAAAAATCATACATTATTTACCTGTAGTTGGTGTACATACACTCCCATTCAAAAGTTTAGGTAAGAGATGTTTTTTTTTTTTTTTTGAGAACTGCAGAAATGAATACATTCACTGAGCAATTTGATCAGAAAGGTTAGATCCAAAGTTAGATTAAAAACAAAAACAAAAAAATGCTCAGCCCAGACCTTCGGGATATTCTGACCAAAACAGTATGCCACCTTTCAAATCTATAAAACACACTAGAAACATGTTGACATGTTAGCAATGTGCTAAAATATGTTAGTTGCTAGGTTTGTGCTTAAACATGGTAGTGACCTGCTAAAAATTTAGAAGCATGTCATGCAAAAAATAGAAGAGGTGAACGTATATCATAAAGGTGTACTTAAGTCATTATCTGTATGAATTCCATTTACAATGTATGTATTATACAGTATGGATATATAATGTAATCATTCAGAGAAAAAACACTTTCATCAACAACCCAGAATCCATAATGAACATTCTCTCCACAGTGAGCTAGTTATTGTATGCTTGTAAGAAACTTCTGCAAACGTGTGTTTACATACAAGCACGAGCGGCACGTATAGCAGAGTTTGTGTGCATTAGGAGTCGGCAGACGTCCATATCCTGAAAGGGGTCATATGATGCGATTTCAAGTTTTCCTTGCTCTTTGGAGTGTTACACACTGTTCATGAATAGATAAGATTCCTAAAGTTGCAAAGACTAAAGTCTCAAACCCAAAAAGATATTTTTTTTTTTTACAAAAGTTAAGAGTCAACCACACCCTCTTAAAACGCCTCGTTTAAACACGCCCCCCACATCTCTACATCACAATGTGGGAAGATTTGCATAACAGACGATGAACACTATTAACAGCAATTATTATATGATGCAATCAAATTTATAGCAAAATGTGGTAGTTCTGTATGTTGTCTCTGGGTTAGCATCATCTGAGGTCCTCTGAGGGGTTGGCATCATCTCTTCTCAGGTGTTCTGGATCCAGACTGGAGCTTGTGTAAATCCTAGTTACCACGGGATGTAAATCCAGCAGAAACAGAGAAACAAATAGTTCCAGAACAGTTCGACCCAAATATTCAGATGTGTGCAGCACATTTTATGGAGGACTGTTTCCTGAAAGTGGGGCAGTTCAAACTTTGCAAGGACAGTCTGATGCTTCTGACTCACAGCCTGTAAGTACATGTTTTATACATAAAGAATTTGCCACTGATGATTCAAACGCGAGTTTTGAGAGTAGAGCTTGTTGTTTTGTTCCTCCGATCACAAATGCAGACATGGTTTTATGTTTACACAGTGCAATATACAACACAACACGTAAAAACACAGTATAAGTCATTATAATCAGTAATTATGTCATCTGGATGCAACAAATGGCTCGTTTGTAATGGGTTTTAATGTTTTTGTCTGGTCTTGCTGAGTGACGGCATCACAGTATGGTGAGGGGCGTAACATTTCCGTCACACGCTTGAGGTATTCAGCCAATCACAATGCACTGGATAGCTGGCCAATCAGAGCACACCTCGCTTTTCAGATCGATGAACTTTGTAAAAATCAATGCATTTTAGAAGGTGGGGCATAGAGGAGAAACAATAATGTACATTATGTGGAAAATAATGTGTTTTTTGAACCTTAAACCGCATAAACATTTCATTACACCAAATACACAAAATAATGTTCTTTTTAGAAACTTCATATGACCCCTTTAAAGTATTATTCTTCATACAAGCCACACCCACAAAGAGATTTCTTTGCAATCAAACCTAGATACAATTACAACCGTTCCCCCGAGAGATGCACATCAAAACAAGACAATGAGGCTGGCTCAAGTGTCTTTCTGTGTGAAACTAGATTTGCATCACCTGAAGGAAACAGTAAAGTTCTTAGTAAGCGCAGCTTTCAGGATTTATCTGTGTGTAAATTAAATGTTGCATTAGTGCGCATCTAGTGTCTAGTCGGCTGCATTCAAGAATGAGCATATATACAGAACCTTTAACACAAAATTATCTTTTATAAATTATGACCTTAATTCAGCAACTTACTGTATGCATAATGTGCGTTTCACATGCTATTTCTACAAAAGTAGTAGTTATACAGGTCCTTCTCAAAAAATTAGCATATTGTGAAAAAGTTCATTATTTTCCATAATGTAATGATAAAAATTTAACTTTCATATATTTTAGATTCATTGCACACCAACTGAAATATTTCAGGTCTTTTATTGTTTTAATACTGATGATTTTGGCATACAGCTCATGAAAACCCAAAATTCCTATCTCAAAAAATTAGCATATTTCATCCGACCAATAAAAGAAAAGTGTTTTTAATACAAAAAAAGTCAACCTTCAAATAATTATGTTCAGTTATGCACTCAATACTTGGTCGGGAATCCTTTTGCAGAAATGACTGCTTCAATGCGGCGTGGCATGGAGGCAATCAGCCTGTGGCACTGCTGAGGTGTTATGGAGGCCCAGGATGCTTCGATAGCGGCCTTAAGCTCATCCAGAGTGTTGGGTCTTGCGTCTCTCAACTTTCTCTTCACAATATCCCACAGATTCTCTATGGGGTTCAGGTCAGGAGAGTTGGCAGGCCAATTGAGCACAGTAATACCATGGTCAGTAAACCATTTACCAGTGGTTTTGGCACTGTGAGCAGGTGCCAGGTCGTGCTGAAAAACGAAATCTTCATCTCCATAAAGCTTTTCAGCAGATGGAAGCATGAAGTGCTCCAAAATCTCCTGATAGCTAGCTGCATTGACCCTGCCCTTGATAAAAACACAGTGGACCAACACCAGCAGCTGACATGGCACCCCAGACCATCACTGACTGTGGGTACTTGACACTGGACTTCAGGCATTTTGGCATTTCCTTCTCCCCAGTCTTCCTCCAGACTCTGGCACCTTGATTTCAGAATGACATGCAAAATTTGCTTTCATCCAAAAAAAGTACTTTGGACCACTGAGCAACAGGCGCTTCTGCCGCTGTTTCTGGTTCAAAAGCACACGCCTGTGCACGGTGGCTCTGGATGTTTCTACTCCAGACTCAGTCCACTGCTTCCGCAGGTCCCCCAAGGTCTGGAATCGGTCCTTCTCCACAATCTTCCTCAGGGTCCGGTCACCTCTTCTCGTTGTGCAGCGTTTTTTTGCCACACTTTTTCCTTCCCACAGACTTCCCACTGAGGTGCCTTGATACAGCACTCTGGGAACAGCCTACTCGTTCAGAAATTTCTTTCTGTGTCTTACCCTCTCGCTTGAGGGTGTCAATGATGGCCTTCTGGACAGCAGTCAGGTCGGCAGTCTTACCCATGATTGCGGTTTTGAGTAATGAACCAGGCTGGGAGTTTTTAAAAGCCTCAGGAATCTTTTGCAGGTGTTTAGAGTTAATTAGTTGATTCAGATGATTAGGTTAATAGCTTGTTTAGAGAACCTTTTCACGATATGCTAATTTTTTGAGAAGGACCTGTATAGTGTAGTAAATTAGTTTACCACCTTAAAGAGCTGCTTTGTGTTATACAAGGAAAATAACCGAACAGAAGACCAATCACAATTCAGTATGAGAGTGTTAATGATGTGTGTGTATGCTGAGCAGATAGTAATCGCAGTGCAGAACCAGAACATGTGAGGAACATAAATACAGACGAGCAGACGTGGTTTGTGTTACACCGCCTGAGGGTGTGTGGCTTCACCAGGAGTAACCGGTCTTACAGGTGTGAGTCAGTCACCTCCGTCACAGATGGAAGACCTTGTTTTCCACTATTCTGAGCAGTTTGCAAGCATGGCCATCGCTGTTGCTCAAATTAATGTTTGAAGGAACCCCCATCCAGAAGTGTTGGCTTCTACATGATGATTATTAGCTGAAGTCTCAGGGCTTGTTGAAGCACAAAAGCTAAGGGTGTGTTACAGTCAATTTAGCACAGTTTAAATCCACAAAACTTACACTGAAGTAAATCCTCAGTGGAGAAATTACCAAAGAAAAAAACTATGAGCAAAGTCAGAACATTATAGTAAAGTGCAGCAACGAGCATTTTTTCAGAAAAAGAGCATCCTCTTCAAAATGAGCGGAAAACCACATTAGGGTTAATCCATAGATTCTTGTTCATTCACTAAAAAACAGAACAAGACAAACAAAAAACTAAGAAACAGATGTACAAAACTCAACCCTTTTTATTAAAGTCTATCGCATGTATTATTTATATATATACTGTATAAAAGTTCTACAGTGACAGACAACGGTTAGTCATGGATTCGTTCATTCGTTCTCAAAGAACAATACAGAACAGGAGAGAAATATACACAACAAACACCGAGCGATACACCGCTTCACCAGATGAGGGTGTGTGCGGGTGGCTTCATGGGAGAACAAATAAATACATGATCACGTTTCACTTGAGCACGTTCTGCATCCTCGGCATAAAAGTGTTCATGCTCTTGACGTCAGCCCGGCGTGGATTCTCGCACGCACACACATCGTGTTCTATCTTTGCTGTCGTAAGCAGAGGCCTGACAGAGCGTGTGTTCATCAGATCTTGAACACTGGCTGTAGTGTGAGGTAAACAGACTGTGTATGTACACACACATCCGGACCGCACGTCTGAGTCTTCAACACCGGCCCCAAGCGCTGCAGCACCACAGTAGAGAGTATTAGAGTGTGTTTCGGTGGAAAGGCGTCACCGTCTCTCTCAGTCGCTGTCGCTCGTGTCGCTGCTGGGGTCGCCCTGGACTTTGTTGCGGTGCTGCATGGCGCGGTGATACGCCACCTGAACGGACTTCCTGATGTTCGACTTCCGGCCTTCCAGCATCTTCTCTTTGTCCAGATCCTGATTGACGCCCAGAGGAACCAGTTTGGAGCGCGGCAGCCATTGCCTGCACACACACACACACACACACACACACACACACACACACACACACACACACACACACACACACACACAGATTTAAGGCCCATTCACACCAAGAATGAGAATTATAAAGATAACTGGTTACACTTTATTTTGATAGTCCACTTTTAATATCGAGAAGGATTTTTACAACTATATCTTTATCGTTCCTGGTGTGAACGGACCTTTAGCATCTCTTTTCTCATCCACTCGTACTTTCAGTTCATGTTCTCTGGCCTATTTCTGTCTGTTTGCCACACAGGATGTTACATCGCTCTCACGAGAGGGTCAAAGTGGATCAACATCAGCTAGCACTACAGAGCCTCACTTATCATGAAGATTCAGGAAAACCCCTGTCCTACAGTAATGATTAAGAATAATCACCACTGAAATGCTGGAAAATTACCAAAACTTCCTCAAACTAGACTCTCTACAGTAATGAGAATGAAGTTCGGGGCATTAGGTGCAGTTACATGTGCTCAGTTGTGAAATATATGAGAATGATGCATTTCTAGGTTTTTGAATGACAAAGCGTTCAGATTCAGAGATCAAAGGCCCAAACCGTCACTTCTATCACCTCGGTGGAAGAATTACTAACAGAAGTTTCTACGACTGTAACGGTGGAAGATTCCTCACATCACAGAGATGTCTCATCAAAACATGAGAAAGATAATCAGCGTTTTCACATTTCCACCGGCACAGGAGCAGCAGATACCTTCTAATAAATATAACACAAAACAGTCTGCTCTCAACTCTCCTGACTTACAAACAGAAAATAACACATTTTTATAGGTTTGTGGTCGGGAAGATTTTTGAAATGTTTTGAGCACACCAAGACTGCATGAAATAATCTTGTGAAATGTTACAATTTCAAACAGCTGTTTTCTATGTGAATGTGTTAAAGTGTAATTTATTTCTGTGATGTACAGCTGTATTTTCAGCATCATTACTCCAGTCTTCAGTGTCACATGATCTTCAGAAATCATAATAATATGTTGATTTGCTGCTCAAGAAACATTTCTGATTATTATCAATGTTGAACACAGTTGTGCTGCATGATATTTTTGTGCAAACTGTGATACATTTTATTTTTCAGGATTCACAGATGAATAGAAAGTTCAGAAGGACAGCATTTATTTGAAATAGAAATCTTTTGTCACATTATAAATGTCTTTACTGACCAATAGCTCGAGCAATAAAAGTAGGAATTTCTTTCAAAGACAAAAAAATCAAAAATAAAAAGTCTAACTGAGCACAAACCGTTGAATGGTAGTCTAGTTAAGGTTTCTCTCAAAAGTACAATCCCTTCAGACAGACACACACCTCTCCTACACGAGTTACAGCACGAGTGTGTGACTCACCAGGTCCTCTTGTTGTCGAAGAACAGCACGAGGAAGAGATGTTCCCGCGCCTCCTGCGTCATCTGCTCTCCTAGCTTCAGCACCTCTACGGGAGGGACGGGAATCGGGACGCCCCGGTGGAACACGCCCTCCCGGGGCATCTTGGGATCAATGATCTGTGGGAAGGACATCACACTCTCAGAATGAGAAGAGAGGACTGAAGCGGCCCCTGCTGGACACACACAGCATCTTCAGTCACTGTAGAGGGAGCTGCAGTTTGATTTGGGCTTATTTATTGTTCCACAGTGTCACTTAAAAAGTGCTTTGAGTGCCTGCACATCAGTCCCTTCACTGCTGCTCTACTGTCAGCTCTCAAAACATCACAGGAACACATCACTTCAATACAAATGCCACTGGAAAAACATTTATTGTGCTCTATCAAAATTAGCTTTTTTGAAAAAAAAAAATGAAAAAAAAAAAAAAAAATTTTTTTTTTTACCATTTGTGATTTTTTTTTTTTTTGTGACTGATTTTCTTTTTGTATAAGCTTTGTCTCTGTCCTCTGATCAACTCCTCTTTACTATGAAGTTACAGCAAAAAATTAATAAATGAATAAAATGAACATCAGATGAGCTGTCTAGTGTTTTAACCACAGAAAGATAGCAATAAAACAAGACGGGAACAATGTAAAACCCATCAAGCACATATAGATAATAGTTTAATGTACACTTTAATGCATCCACTCATTTGGTCAAAAACCATCAGAAAATTATCTGGACTCTTAGTTTTTACGAAAGCACCAGGATTCTCTCGTCAACAGTCTGGTTTTTGTTATTGAGCTTGTTTTATTTCTTCATTTTTAAATCAGTTTTATTTTAATATTATTTTCAAATTTGCAATAGTAATTTAGTTTCCTTTTTATTAGTTTTTAATTCATTTAATTATTTTTTATTCTGTGAACACATTTTTTTTAGTTTAGTTATATACGTTAGTTATTTTTATATATATATATAGAAATGAAAGTTTAGCAGAGTGAACTTCCACAGCGCAGGCCAAAGAAGACTTCATATAAACTTAGAGACAAACGTCTAGAGTCTGAAATATTTGAGTAGGATGAGAATGTTAAGGTGTTATGAGTGTGATAATATGGTAAAAGTGTGCAAATATACACAAATATTTTATAGGAATATTTTGTTTCGTTGATTTAATGATGTTGAGTAGACACTGATAATTGTGTTTTGTGATATATAATTTGAATATAAATAAAAATTTTTTATCATACTTAACCATAATCATGATACTGTAACTGTTGTGTCTTGCTCACTCTCCTGCAAACAAACGCGCATAAATCATAACTGGGACTAATGAAATTCAATAATAACGGAGGAGCCTCAGCGTTGCACATTAAAGTGAAAGACAGCTTAGGAGCGCTCGCTGCTTTCTGAAGCCTATATGATTTTATTTTATACGGTTATTTTAAACGCTTCTATAAAGGATCAACGGCCACATGTACACTGCTGAGATTAAGGAGAGACAATGGCATTTAACAGTAAATTAATATTTAAACTTGCTCTTTTCATTTATGAAGAGTTATAAGTGTGAAGTTCATGCACATTTGTTCAAAACCGTCTGGCAGATTGCTCACAAGATGAAGTCACAACTTTTTATTGTTTACAGTAAAGACGTGCTTTCT
The DNA here is from genome assembly GCF_018340385.1 of Cyprinus carpio. Lineage (NCBI taxonomy): Eukaryota > Metazoa > Chordata > Actinopteri > Cypriniformes > Cyprinidae > Cyprinus > Cyprinus carpio. Next base: position 28,483,664 of record NC_056604.1, read on the forward strand.
TCTATTTTTCCGCCACAGGAAGAGAACATAAAGATTACAAAAATGATTATTTATTTTGTTTTTCAATATCTGTTGTTAGTTTAATTTTTTATAAATAAATAGTTTTTCCATTTATTTTGATGTTTTTATTTTATTTCAGTTTACGAAAATGTTTTTTGATCACTTGTTTTCATCTTAGTTTTCATTTACAATTCAAAATCTGGCTACTTTTATTTCTTTTATTCTTCCAAACGTCTGCTGCTTCACTTCTTTTCGGAGCGAATCGTGAGCCAGACCCTTCAGCACTCTCTCACAGCCGGCTTCAGGGGACGAGAGCATGCAGCGCTCACTCACCAGAGCGGGGTATGATGGGTATCCTCTGCACTTGGCCCACACCAGATCCAGAGCGTCCAGAGAGCTGTAGTCATCTGAGCTCATCCAGCATCCAGAGCGGCCCCGGCCCCGCACCACTGCACACACACACACACACACACACACAGGTCAGGCCACAGACAGAGCGCATGCGGGCCGGTCTGAAGCACGTCTGCTGCACTCACAGTGGGACACTCCTCGGGATCCTCCCATGGAGTACGAGTCGTTCTCCGTGCCGGACGTCTCCTCGCTGCTGTCCTCCTGAAAGGCCGAGCGTGAGAACGAGGTTTTTCCACGGCCCTGTTTAGAAGGAGTGGTGCTGCCGAGAGAAGAACAACAGCCCTACATCACCCTCCTGCAGGACTGACACTGATTCACACATCAAGTGTGTGTGTGTGTGTGAGTGTGTGTGTGTGTGTGTGTGTGCGTGTGTGTGTGTGAGGTGTGTCTGTGTGTGAGATGTGTGAGTGTGAGTGAGTGTGTGTGTGTGTGGGGGTGAGTAAGTGTGTGTGTGTGTGTGTATGTGTGCTGTGTGTGTGTGTGAGTTGTGGTGTGAGTGTGTGTGTGAGTGTGTGTGTGTGAGGGTGTGTGTGTGTGTGTGTGTGTGTGTGCGTGTGTGTGAGGGTGTGTGTGTGAGGGTGTGTGTGTGTGTGCGTGTGTGAGGGGTGTGAGTGCGTGCGTGTGTGAGGGGTGTGTGTGTGTGTGTGTGTGTGTGTGTGTGAGGGTGTGTGTTTCTGTGTGTGTCTGTGTGTGAGGTGTGGTGTGTGTGTCCTGTGTTGTGTGTGTGACGCGGCGCTGCTGTAGGTGTGTGTGCTGCTGGTGGACTGTGAGGGTGTGTGTGTGTGTGTGTGTGTGTGTGTGTGTCTGAGCTGTGAGCGTGTGCAGGCTGCGCTGTGAGTGTGAGTGAGTGTGTGTGTGTGTCTGTGTGTTTGTGTGTCTGTGTCTGTGTCTGTGTCTGTGTGTGTGTGAGGGGTGTGTGTGTGTGAGAGTGTGTGTGTGTGTACCTGGTCCTGTCGGACGCGGCGCTGCTGCTGCTGCTGCTGGTGGACTCTGAGTCGGAGCTGGAGCGTGGCAGGCTGCGCTCGTTCCTGTACACCAGGAAACCATTAGTGCTTCCACCAAAACCATTACTGTGAAGATCTGAGACACACACAGCATGAAGAGAAACTCAGTTAATTTATATATATATATAATATAAACTGCTGTTAATATCTCCATGCCTTATAGTCACCCATGGCTGAAGTGCCCTTGAGCAAGGTACTAAAGCCCCAGTTGCTCCCCGGGTGCTGGAGCAAATAGCTGCCCACTGCTCCGGGTGTGTGTTCACTTCTCACTGCTGTGTGTGTGCACTTGGATGGGTTAAATGCAGAGCACCAATTCTGAGTATGAGTTACCATACTCAGCAAATGTCATGACTTTCTTTTTTGTTTTTCACAGTTTATAAAGTAGTGGAGATTTGCTTTATAGTATACAGCTTTTGATGTGATATATTGTATGTATTCATGTAAAGGTTGGATTTACTCACAGAACTCATTGTTAATTGTTATTTAAGTTAACAATTCATTATCTGGTGATACTGAAAATCTGACAAGCCTAATTTCTCTCTAGTAATGTGCATCACTGACATGGGTGAAAGATGTAAAAGACTAAAGATTAAAATTCCAATCATACGGATGTCATACTCTCTTTTTTTGAGAGAAAAGAGGTGCTTGATGATCATTATTATTTTTTTTCTAAATGTGAAGTGAACTGGGGTTGGTTTGTTGTGTAGGGGTTTATTTATTTTTTTTGGTGAACCAGGCTTCGTTTTCCATTCAAGCACTCTCCCTGGTGTCTTCTGACGGTGGGGACTTCCCAGCATTCAAGCCTCTTTACAGAAAACATCTGACTCACTGAGAAGTGTGGGAGTTTCCTCACAGTCAGTGTGTGAATATGAGCGGCGATGACTGAAACTTTGACAAGCATCCAGTTACAACAGCAGGATTCAACGAAGAACCGCAGCAAAATAATTGTGCTGAGCTGAGGATGTAGCTTCACTGCCTCTGCATTACTGACTCCAGTGCAGGCTCATATGAATACAGGCTAGCACAGATTCACTCGTCCTCACTGCTGCGGTCTGTTTAATCAGACAACAGATGTGCACCAGACAGTGTCTGGCTATGAAGACTATTCGATGTCAGACTGACATTTAGCCTTCCTATGCAAATTTGTTTGTGTGGCCAGAGACTGTATGTAGCTGTATAGAGAACAGAGTCGGAAATTAATAGGGACCTGGGGCAAAAATGCCACCAAAATGAACAAAAACGCATTTTTCATTCAAAGATTTCTTCTTTAACCCTGAGCATTACATTTATGTGTCAAGCGCATTAATGCAACAGCCAATCAGAGGCGTTCAGATTAGTCAGCAGTGAAGAAACTCTTGCAAGTCCTTGCATCATATCTGCACGTAGTTGTTTATAACAGGAGTAGGAGATTCGTTTGGCAGAGGGGGCTCACCTTCTGCACATTATTTACTCCCAGTCTGAACAATCACTTTGGTTTTCATGCTGCTGAAATAGCCAATGTGAAGTTTGATTTTCTAATGCATAAAAAAAGCACTAAGCTAATTCAGATTGTTTTGTCGGAGTAGCCTAAGAATAAGACATGCCGTTTCCCCAAACACACAAACATGTTTATATGCTCTTATTTATCAATAATCATTACAATAGCAAAAGCAGTAATGATTCATCATAATATTCCAGCCCTAACTTGTAATGAATTCATGTAAGTTGTTTTAAGAAGTATATACCGTATATTGGATATTTAAAATAACATTAATCTGATGTATTTATGCTACCTCCTGCCTTTCAAATGAAAGAGCCGATCACCAGTGTGCAGGGATGTCAGGATATTACCAACACATCGCCACAGCAATATTATCATGGTCACACGACGCTACGAGAAGATAGGTCTTCTGGGCAAAAACTGTAGCTTTTTAAATATAATAATCTATTCTAATTAGTCTTCCTCAAACCCCAGTGTGAGTGTAATTTAGACAGACAGTAGATCACAAATAAAAAGAGGCTTGAGTCTCTTTAAAGTTCAGATACAAGTCAATTCACTGACTTCTTTCTGACTGAAGTTTTCTTAAAGAATATGGGTCGGAGCTCTTAATTCTGAACTCTCAAAGTGCATTAGATACAATAATTTAACTTTAAAATATACAAAAATGTTCTTTTTTTTTTAAATTCTTCATTTGTCTTTTTATTTTTTTTATTTTTAAATATTGCAATAAATACTGTATTGTGGACTTCATATCGCGATATTATCGTATTGTGAGATTTTGTTATCTGTACATCCCGACCAGTCTGTAATGTCCCCTGGTCTTTACATGAAACTTGTTCTCACAAAGTCATATTCACTAAATATCCAGAAGTACTTTTTAAAATACTCCCATCTAATTAAATGTGTTTGATGTTATCCATGATTTCTGGATGCGGTGTATAAAAAGCTTCGTAGAGTATAGTAGTGGTTAGCTGTGTGGTTTGCATGATGCTGGCTCAGAAGGGTGCTTCTGTGAGCGTGAGGAGCAGACGTACCCAGTATGAGGTGATCGTGCTCGCTGGACTCGGAGCTGAAGCTGGACTGGGGACTGTGGGCTCTCTTGCGGGACGAGGTGAGCGAGGGGAGCTGTGGAGGGCCTATTGGACTGGAACCCAGCACCCCCGGCCCATGCAGCGCCTCTCGGTTCTTAGGGGGTCGACCCGGCCGCTTGGGAGGCCCGGCGGCTTTGGGGTTCTTCTTGGAGAAGAGGACAGAGGTACGCCGGCCGACCTCAGGGGCCAGAGCTGAAGATGATGCGCTCAGATCTACGGAGAGGAAGAAAAACCATTAAAGAAGAATCAGTTTTTTGAGGATGACTGAATTAAAATGTAAAACACTGAGACGGTGTGGTCTGTGTGTGGTAGCTAGTAAAGAGCCAAAGACCTGATGAAGACCTTGTTCGGCTCAAATGGTGTGATAGTGTACTGTTTTATCATAAAACTTTAATATGTCTTTTCTTTTAGTTACTGATGTACACCAACAGTAACTGGTGTATCCTCCTGCATGGTTAAATCCCATACAAATCAGCTTTTTGTGGCCAATTATATTATTTAATCAATTTCTATGGTCATTTTAAGTCCAACAGGAGGTTCCTTAATTTACAAAGATATAACACAATACATTTTTATTGAGATGTGCCATCTATAAACAGAAGCATACGGTCTAGTACTCAACCATTCCCACCAACATATGTTCATTTTTGTGTTTAAGTTTATTCATTTGTCAGTTGATTTTTTCCTAGTGTAATTGTGTTGTATTTGGTCTGTTGTTTTTTTCATTTAATGTTTTATTTGTGATTTTAGCAGACAAATTTTTGCGCTGCTAATGCAATGCTCTACCACTGAGCCACAGCAACACCTAATGTTTTAACATATATTAATATGTTAAATCATTAGGCCTACATATTTAATAATAACAATAATAATACAAGTAACCTGGTTTGCGTGGACATGAAATTCATATTTTACTTTATATCCAAAGTTTATTGGATTCTGTAATGTATTAGTCTAGATGAACAAAATTATACTGCATATTCAATATAGGGTTGGGTATCAATGGAGTTTTTTACGATACCGGTGCCAAACCGATACTTTAAAAACGATACCGGTGCCTAAACGAAACAAACGATTATAGAATATTTAAAATAAATACACACAGCAGTCACATGCTCCTCGGATGCTCTTGTTTCCAGAGCTGTGCTTCCATTACTCTAAGGCTAATACATGTATTTCACGATCTGGGTCATTATTTAATACAAAACCACACATAATGTTTCTACAGTATCTTAACTGTGTCAGTCACTCTGATATTTAGTTATAATGAGTGAATTGGCTGAGTGCTGTCTGTCTGTCATGTCTTGCCACATCTACTGTAATATGTTTTATATTAAATATTAAGATTTTAAATGAAAATAGCAACATGATGGTTTTATAAAGTATGCGTTCATCTGTGTTAAGGGCTAGAGTTTGGCTGGAGGAAACAGCTGCGGTGTGATGAGCGGTGAACAGTAGATGGGAAACCGACTGCTCCCTCGTGACCTTCTGTACACTGTATTTACGACTGGACAGAACTGCACAGATACAGATATTCTAACAACACCTTGCGTCCTCTGTTTGTGTTTGAGTCCGCCCGTGCTGCTCTGCCGCGGTCTGCGGATTAAAGAGCGCTCTGAGAGACGGGGAGGGGACGGAGTCTGCTGCTTTCATATGAAATTTAAAGGTGCCTGACTCTGAGGCGATCACAAATTTGTGTGCAGTTTATGGAGCTAATCGCCCTTTAAAAATGGCCTAGTGATGCCCATGCTACTTGCGTACATTTCGGAGAACCAGGACAAATATTTCAATCGATCGCTCAGGCATTTAAGTGGCACCGAAATGAGGCACCGACATCTGCGTTCTGATTCGGTTCTAGTACATACCATACTGGCACCTTGTTTCGGTTCCCAGCCATATTCAAATACAGCACAAAAAGAATGAAAAAGCATCTAGATCCCAGATTTCCTGAAGAAAATATGAACGGTGTTTGCCCTACTGTGATACTCTGCTCTCCGTGGCTCGGCTCCCTCCTTTAATGCAACTTATTTAACCTGTTCTATTCTCCACCGGGGGAATCTCTAGTCTGATTGGTTTGTAAACTAACAGCATACCTCTCCTCAGCAAGCTGCAGGATTTAAGGGCATCACAGAAACACTGGATGAGCTTCATTAACCCTTAGTGTTATCTGTGGTTGGTATTTTCATACCTTTCCCACCGATCTCGTGGCTGCTGCTCTCTCCTTCATCATGACGGTTTCCCCCCGAGCCGTGATGCGCGAGCACCGAGCTGCGCTCCAGCGACAGGCCCGACTCCAGGCTGCCCATGCCACAGATGCCCTCGCGCTGGTGCGCCAGCTTCCGCTTCAGCACCGTCATCTCTTTCTTCAGGGCTTTAGCTCTCCTCGACTGGCCGATGCTGTGCTTTCCTGACAACCTCTACGTAGCGCGTCTCCAGGATCTGCAGCTGCTCCTCTACGGGCAGAGAAGACTCAAACAGAACTATTAAACATCGTACAGATTTTAACATCCTGTTAATCACTTATAAAGCCCTGAATGGTTTAGCACCTCAGTATTTGAAAGAGCTTTTAATCGTATTATAGTCCTCCACATCCGCTGCGTTCTCAAAACTCTGGCAATTTGGGAATACCTAGAATATCAAACTGCGGGCGGCAGATCCTTTTAGTATTTAGCACCCAAACTAACATTGTTCAGGAGGCAGACACACTCTTGCAGTTCAAATCTAGATTAAAGACCCATCTCTTTAACCTGGCTTACACATAACACACCAATACACTTCTAATATCCAAATCCGTTAAAGGATTTTTTAGGCTGCATTAATTAGGAGAAACTGGAACCAGGAACTCTTCCCATAACACCCGATGTACTTGCTACATCGTTAGAAGAATGGCATCTACGCTAATATTAGTCTGTTTCTCTCTTATTCCGAGGTCACCGTAGCCACCAGATCCAGTCTGTATCCAAGTCAGATGGTCACTGCAGTCACCCGGATCCAGTATGTATCCAGCCCAGATCAGATCAGATCAGCACCTAGAAAGGACCTCTACAGCCCTGAAAGACAAGGACTAGAGCCCCAGAGACAGATCCCCTGTAAAGACCTTGTCTCAGACGACCAGCGGGACAAGACCACAGGAAACAGATGATTCTTCTGCACAACCTGACTTTGCTGCAGCCTGGAATTGAACTGCTGGTTTCGTCTGGTCAGAGGAGAACTGGCCCCCCAACTGAGCCTGGTTTCTTGCCGCTGTCTCCTCTGGCTTGCTTAGTTGGGGACACTTCATTTACAGCGACATCATTGACTTGATTGCAAATTATTGCACAGATACTGTTTGAACTGAACTGAGCTGCATGATGACATCACTGAATTCAATGATGAACTGCCTTTAACTGAAAATTTTTACTATTTTACTACAAAAGTTTACTATTGTCATTTTGCATTATTGACACACTATTTAATACTGTACCAGTTGCTTTGACAAACTGTATTGTTAACAATGCTATATAAATAAAGTTGAACAACTTGACAATATGTATTTATCTGTGTTCTTTAAAGCCATCTCAGTTATTTTCATAATAATTATGTATATTTATAATCCACTGCTTATCGACATTTTCACAGTACAGAATATATTTTCCGCCTCATTCTGTGATAAGAGGCCACATCAGATCACAAAAGGATGTTATTTCAAACACTCGACTGTTGTTGCAGAGTAAAAACGTTATAATTAGGGATGGGCATTCCAAGCAGAAACAATATTTGAATATCGCCCCCCCCTACTAATATACAGTATAATTGTTGGGTAATTATACTGTATATAAACTGGGGGCATCAGGGAACCGTTATTAATATGCGGGGCATATTTTTTACTTTCACTTTCGAGATTTGCAATCACACGTGCGGAGCAGCACTCGGCAGTACTTACAACACGTTTTACAAGATTAGATGTTTGTCAGTGCTGCTCAGGATCTGCAAATCATTCGCCATCGTCCCATCAGTCAACTCTGTAACGTAGCAGGCTACCGTTAGCAAGCTTTAGTGAGAACACGCTGGTTTCCGCACCTTTCTGAACAGCGATTCAGCCACACCTCTAACACAGTCGGGGGTGTTTGTGGTCCTCAGAGAACTCTTACTTGTTATTTAAGATAGAAAATGTTATTTAAGACATTTTAAGACTTAAGGCCTTTTATTAGGAAAACGTTATTTAAGACATTTTAAGACTTAAGGCCTTTTATTAGGAAAACGTTATTTAAGACATTTTAAGATTTAAGGCCTTTTATTAGGAAAACGTTATTTAAGACATTTTAAGACTTAATGCCTTTTATTAGGAAAACGTTATTTAAGACATTTTAAGACTTAAGGCCTTTTATTAGGAAAACGTTATTTAAGACATTTTAAGACTTAAGGCCTTTTATTAGGAAAACCTCAGCCACACCTCTAACACAGTCTTACTTGTTATTTAAGATAGAAAATGTTATTTAAGACATTTTAAGACTTAAGGTCTTTTATTAGGAAAACGTTATTTAAGACATTTTAAGATTTAAGGCCTTTTATTAGGAAAACGTTATTTAAGACATTTTAAGACTTAAGGCCTTTTATTAGGGAAACGTTATTTAAGACATTTTAAGACTTAATGCCTTTTATTAGGAAAACCTCAGCCACACCTCTAAACACAGTCGGGGGGTTTGTGGTCCTCAGAGAACTCTTACTTGACATCGTTTCAAGTTACTGTAACCACTGCTACGCTCTGTAACTTGCTACACAAGTCTTTTTTATGCCACCCAAGTCTACAGTGTGTGCGTGAGACAATGTGTGCTTCTGTTGTCTTTGACACTGCAATAGATGCATTTTGCAGTATTAAGGTTATTGATCATTCGATTGATTGATTGATTTTTAATTTAAACGATGATCGATCATGGGAATGATCGAAAATTGACATCTCTAGGCTAAGTCTACTAGGTTAAATGCTAGTGTAATTTTATGTCAGATAATAGTTTTTTGTTAGATAACACACTCACCGTCATCAATGAGTGATGCTGATCTCTCTCGGTCTCGTTCTCGTTCTCGCTCGTGCGGTGAATCCGGGCTTGGCTCTCGAGGAAGATGCATGCCTGTCTCGTAATCTAATCCGATTCTCTCTGCCTGTCTGCGAGCTTGCCGTAAAACAGCGCCACCTGCTTCTCGCAAGCGTAGCGCGGCGCGGTAGAAAACAGTGTCTTTGGCGTTGTACTTCAAACAGTTGTTGACGATCAACAGAAAGTCGCCCTCGAAAGCGTCGAAGCTGAGATAGCGGTGCGACTCTAAACACTTCCACATGGTCTGGAAATCCATTGGCCGCTCGATGTGGTCCAGGTAATCTGGGACCTGGAGAAGACACCACACAACCAGGGTTATATCTGAACTATTTAGAGAACTACATAATAGATGACAATTCTGGGATCAGCGCAAAAAAAACAGCTTCACATTGTGAAAACACGGAAACACAAAAAAAACTAAAGACTAAAAGCAGTAGAATTACTATGCAATGAATGAACCAAGTAAAATATCCTAGAGGAGTTCATGACACCTCTGTAAGGGCCGTGTGTGTGTGTGTGTGTACCTCACTTAAAGGTACAGGCTCAGTGAAGAAGTTATTGGTGTCCCGCTCCTGCAGTTGTTCCAGTGTGCTTCGCAACAGCACCAGGAACGGAGTCAACTGCATCTCTAGTGCCGCCTCCTGCATTTTGATCTGAACAAACACAGAGATACACTTCAGTCAAAAACAACACCGCATACAAGTGAAATTATACAACAAATACTCTTCCTCACACATAGCACAAATGAATTTCATCCACTGAGAATTAATTGGGCGATGAAAAAAAAAAACCCATCAGAATGAAGTCAGACAAAACATGAATTCACTAAAATGCCTGCACATCTGTTTGAGCACTGGATAACAATAAGACCAGCGACTGGTTGCAAGAAAGGTTTTCTTAACTTCAGGAGTTTGTTGCTACTGGATGTCAGGGGTGGGGCTCTATTTTAATTTAATGCTGACTTGTGATCTTTTTTGGGGGGGCTGAAAACTGCTTGACCAAAGCATTTTCAAGTGTCTGGTCAATAGAATGAAACCACCTACTTTATCACCTTTAAGGATGACGTTCTAAAACGCTGTGTCTTAACTACACGCGATGCGGCGACACATTGACAAAAGGTCTCTTTTTCATGTTAATCAGAGGTTTTGTCCTAACTAGCCGTGACCCTTATTGAATTTTACCTCAGTGTGTTTCTTCAGAGTTTCTTTATGTGTGCTGTTACGCTCATTTGTTTTGAAGTGAACAGAAAGAGAACCGAAATACCTTTCCATTTTCAATCGCTGTTTACGTTAAATGTATTCAAATCAGAAGTATCATTCTTTTTTAAGACTTGTAAAGGCCTTTTATTAGGAAAATGTTATTTAAGACATTAAGACTTAACACCTTTTATTAGGAAAACATTATTTAAGACATTTTAAGACTTAACGCCTTTTATTAGGAAAACGTTAAGACATTTTATACTTTTTAAGGCCTTTTATTAGGAAAACGTTAAGACATTTTATACTTTTTAAGGCCTTTTATTAGGAAAACGTTAAGACATTTTATACTTTTTAAGGCCTTTTATTAGGAAAACGTTAAGACATTTTAATACTTTTTAAGGCCTTTTATTAGGAAAACGTTAAGACATTTTAATACTTTTTTTAAGGCCTTTTATTAGGAAAACGTTAAGACATTTTAATACTTTTAAGGCCTTTTATTAGGAAAACGTTAAGACATTTTATACTTTTTAAGGCCTTTTATTAGGAAAACGTTAAGACATTTATACTTTTTAAGGCCTTTTATTAGGAAAACGTTAAGACATTTTAATACTTTTTAAGGCCTTTTTATTAGGAAAACGTTAAGACATTTTAATACTTTTTAAGGCCTTTTATTAGGAAAACGTTAAGACATTTTAATACTTTTTAAGGCCTTTTATTAGGAAAACGTTAAGACATTTTATACTTTTTAAGGCCTTTTATTAGGAAAACGTTAAGACATTTTATACTTTTTAAGGCCTTTTATTAGGAAAACGTTAAGACATTTTATACTTTTTAAGGCCTTTTATTAGGAAAACGTTATTTAAGACATTTTAAGACTTAAGGCCTTTTATTAGGAAAATGTTATTTAAGACATTTTAAGACTTAAGGCCTTTTATTAGGAAAATGTTATTTAAGACATTTTAAGACTTAACAGCCTTTTATTAGGAAAACATTATTTAAGACATTTTAAGACTTAATGCCTTTTATTAGGAAAACGTTAAGACATTTTAATACTTTTTAAGGCCTTTTATTAGGAAAACGTTAAGACATTTTAATACTTTTTAAGGCCTTTTATTAGGAAAACGTTAAGACATTTTATATACTTTTTTAAGGCCTGTTTATTAGGAAAACGTTAAGACATTGTATACTTTTTAAGGCCTTTTATTAGGAAAACGTTAAGACATTTTAATACTTTTTAAGGCCTTTTATTAGGAAAACGTTAAGACATTTTAATACTTTTTAAGGCCTTTTATTAGGAAAACGTTAAGACATTTTATACTTTTTAAGGCCTTTTATTAGGAAAACGTTATTTAAGACATTTTAAGACTTAACGCCTTTTATTAGGAAAACATTAAGACATTTCAATACTTTTTAAGGCCTTTTATTAGGAAAACGTTATTTAAAGGAGCTATGTGGAGGTTTTTACTTAAAAAAATCTTTAAGATAGAGTTTTCATTTGTACATGTATGAGCCAACCATGATGTAAAAAAAGAATGACAGCTCGACTGTCCACCACGGTTGCCTCTATCAGCCTGTAGGCTCAATTTGTGTGTGGAGGAGTCGGGCCCCGAATTGGCACGAAAATTCACAAAATGTGACGCCATGCACGTTCTCGTCTACTTGGGCTTACAACCGTACGGCACGCCAGCCATTATAGTAAGCAGCGGCAATAGTGTTTTCAGATGGACTCTGTGTATGGAAAGAAGCGACCAGCCTCCGGCAGCACCAATTCAGACACCCACGGACACTCCTCGTAAGTTAAAAAAAAAAAAAAAAAACGTATGTAGTGTGGCAAAAAGAGAGAGCGTGCGCACTGAGAACGAGCATGAGACTGGCTGCAGTTCCTCTAACGGCCACTGGTGTCAGTAACGGTTAGAAATTTCAGAACCTACGCAATGCTCCTTTAAGACATTTTAAGGACCCGCGGACACCCTGAATAAAACATTCTTAATTGATAAAGGGAATCGGCAGAGAGATCATGTTGGAGGATCTTCCCCCAGTATTTAACTAACTTGTTTAACGTAGTATTAACTACTACTATAAAAACTTGTGTCATCGTGTGTAGTTAAGACACGGTGAAAGATGACAGAGTCTTACGGTCTCTCTCTTTGAGTTTCTCTCTCTGCGGATGAGCTCCACCAGCAGTCCGGGCTCGTTCCAGGTCTGACGGAGTCTCTGCCACGCTTTTAGCTGCTCCTTCAACATCGAGTGTTTCTCCTGGCCATCTCTCTGTTCAAACACACAAACATAGCGTCAGTGAGAAAGCTCCTGCTCACGTTTCTCCCGGCGAATCGTCCCGTGAACGCACCATGGTGGGGAGCGGCTCAGTGTTGCGCTGGGACTGCAGGTGCGTCTGGAGACGCCGCAGGAGAGGAACGCCGTTGCGGCTCTGTCTCTTCAGCGTCCAGTAGCTGTGCAGCCTCTGCATGAACTGACTCTTCCTCTGCACCGTCAGATTACTGGTGATCTTACTCAACCTAAAGCAGGAGACACCACACGCTCGTTCACACTTAAGCTTCTGGAGTGCTCAGAGCACTTTGCACATTTCGGCCTGTATGTGCAGACCACTGTACGTTTGAAATTACACTGCAAAACACGTTCAAAAGTTTGGGATAAGTAAATTTTTTATGTTTTTAAAGAAGTTTCTCGTGCTCATCAAGGCTGTATCTATTTGATCAAAAATACAGAAAAAATAATAATTTTGTGAAATATTATTGCAATTTAAATTTATTTGATTATATATTTTGTTTGATTAATAATTTTGTTATTTTTTATTATTATTTTAATTTTTATTTTGATATATTTAATATTCTCACATGATCCTCCGAAAATCATTCTAATATGATGATTTATAATCACATGATCCTCCGAGCTGTGCTGCTTCATATTTCTGGGGACCTGTGATACTCTTTTCCAGATTCTTTGATAAATAAAAATATAGAAATTTTGTGTTACAATATGCACTACTTTTAAAAAGTTTGGTGTCAGGAATTTTTTTTTCTCTTTCTTTTTTTATTTTGAATAATTTCTGGGGGTTTTTTTGTTTTTCCTAACTTTTTATTTATCAAATAATCAAAGCAAAGAGGTTACAAAAAAATATTAAGCAGCACAACAGCAGAGTTTCAACACTGATAATAAATCAGCGTATCATAATGATTTCTGAAGATCATGTAACACTGAAGACTGGAGTAATGATGCTGAAAATACAGCGCTGTGTCACAGATATATTAAAATAGGAAACCGATATTAGAAGTTGCAATAATATTGTTTTTTCTGTATTTTTGATCAAATAAATAGAGCCTTGATGAGCATTTATTTCACTTGAAATAAATAGGGGCCTTTAGTGTCATTACTCAAAGTTAGAGTAACATTACATTATAGGGGTAATTTATTAATATTATTTTGAGATCAAAGCAAATATCTTGCATACTTGTGCGGTGGAATACATGGCACAGACACCACCGGCGCGGCCGCCCTCCTCTCGGCCAGGATCTTTCTGGCCCTCTTCATCTTCAGCCGTGACTTTGCTTTGGCCCTCTTGGCGCGCTCTGAGCTCCAGCCCTTCCCGTCTTCCTCGCCGCCCGCCACATCCTCCTCATCCTCCGCCTCGCCCTCGCTGTGGGAGGAGCCTACGCTGGCCCCTCCCACACCCGTCAGGGGCAGGGCGGAGCCTGGCGGCGTGTGGATGTCGCAGTAGGCTGTTTTGCGCACGCTGAATGAAGTCCCGTTAGCGCCGGTCTCGCGCACCGGCTCCATCTTCATGTACAGGCCGGCCTGCTGAGCACAGGTGACGTGGAAGGCGGTGTATGCATTTAGCAGTGTGGCTTTGTGGCACTGGATGCAGGCGCCAGAGCCGCGCTGTTTACAGATGTAGCAGGTCAGCTTCCAGCGGGCAGGAGGGATGTGCTCGATGCTGTCGATGGGCTCCAGGAAGACCGTATTAGCAAAACACACCTGTCAGGAAAGCAGGAAATGATATGAGGAAAACATCACCAAACATCACCTGATATCCAAATTAATCGAGATCAAATCAAATCAAGAGTGTGAGAATCGGAACCTAAAAGTGAAATCTAACCAAACCGAAACAGTTAATATTTGTAACAGCAATTTCAAGGGGAGTCACACATTCAAAAGAATTCAACACAGCATCTAAAGACTCATCATCCTCTGGAGGATCATCACAGTCCCTCCATATGCAAGACACCAATGATCACAGCCTTTCCTAGCTCTTTAAGGATCGGTACCTGCTGTACACACACACACACACACAGGCTGCTCACCTCAGGAATCCAGAGAGCACACACCACATGAGCCCAGCGTGCGTCGTCCGTCTGCTTGAACGCGCCGCCCTTGTTAGGGCACAGGGCGCAGTCCACGGCTCTGGAGGGCGACTGCAGGCAGCGGCGGCACAGCCACTGGCCCTCAGGGATGTAGGGGACGCCGTAGCACTCCTGATGCACTGCCAGGTTACACATGTCACAGAACAGAATGACGTTGCTGTTCTGACACTCGCCGTCGTTACAGATGCAGCACACGGCATCTTCATCGATCAGAGAGCTGGGGTCAGCCTGCAGGAGCGGACCAGCATCGTCAATCACACGTGTGTGTGTGTGTGTGTGTGAGTGTGTGTGTGAGAGTGTGTGTGCACATGTGTGAGAGAGAGAGAGAGAGAGAGAGCGAGAGAGAGAGAGAGAGAGAGAGAGAGAGAGTGTGTGTGTGTGTGTGTGCGTGTGAGTGTGTGTGTGAGTGTGAGAGAGCGAGAGAGAGAGTGTGTGTGTGTGTGAGAGAGTGTGTGTGTGTGTGTGAGAGAGAGTGAGTGTGTGTGTGTGTGTGAGAGAGAAAGAGAGAGAGAGAGAGAGTGTGTGTGTGTGTGTGTGTGTGTGTGTGTGTGTGAGAGAGAGAGAGAGTGTGTGTGTGAGTGTGAGAGAGAAAGAGAGAGAGAGAGTGTGAGAGAGAGAGAGAGTGTGTGTTTGTGTGTGTGTGAGAGAGAGAGAGAGAGTGTGCGCATGTAAGAGAGTGTGTGTGTGTGAGAGCGTGTGTGCGTGATAGAGCGTGTGTGCGTGTGTGTGTGTGTATGTGTGAGAGAGAGTGTGAGTGTGTGTGTGTGTGTGTGCGCGCGCGTGTGTGTGTGTGAGAGAGCGTGTGTGCACGTGTGTGTGTGTATGTGTGAGAGAGAGTGTGAGTGTGTGTGTGTGTGTGCGTGCGCGCGTGTGTGTGTGAGAGAGCGTGTGTGCACGTGTGTGTGAGTGTGTGTGTGTGTGCACGTGTGTGTGTGAGAGCGCGTGTGCGTGAGTGTGTGTGTGTGCGCGTGAGAGCGCGTGTGTGTGAGTGTGTGTGAGAGCGCATGTGCGCGTGTGTCAATCCATGAGAGCATCTAAATGTCAACAGTGGTGGTTTTGTGAGCAAACATCAATGCCTTGTATTCTATGTGAGCAGCTGTTGGTAGCCAGTGCAGATTGATGAACAAAGGTGTGACGTGCATTCTTTTCAGCTCATTAAAAATTAATCTTACAGCCGCATTAATTAAATTTGAATTTCAATTACGATTTTGACTTCCAACGATTATGAACAAGACAACTGAGAAAAAACTATTGTTGTGTCACATTCCATTTCACTCTCGTTTAGTCTTGTGTTATAAATCCACCGAGGCTTTCACTCCTCGAAACACAAACCCAATCTCCCAGCCAGGTACGTGTCTTTAAGTTCAATAAACACATGATTGAGGGAGGGCGATATGCCAGTACAAATTTGACATCATATACACATTTTGGAACACATGAAACAATCTGTCACACAGTGTGAGGGATAAACTGAGTTCTCTGTCACGTCTTATTGTACTTGTATGGTCAGATCCACACAGAACTGTGTTCAAATGCCCATCTTGGCAAGTATATGTGAATGCAGTGGGTTATGTCTTAAAGGGGTCATGACATGGATTTTTTTTTATTATTATAATATGTTCCTTGAGGTTCACTTATAATGTTAATAAAGGTTTTTGCACAAAAAAACAAATATGTGGGAAAATTATTATTTTCGACCTTCGTTCTCTGAAACAGGCTGTTGTTAAGGGTCGGGTCCTTTAAGGCTTGTCAGTAATCAGCCACTGTTATGACATCACTGCACAGGAAACAGTATCAACGCCCCCTCGCTATTGCATGTGAGTGTTTTGAGATTTTAAGGACTTTGACGATGTAGGACATTTTAAGCTATGAATCCTGCAGGAAGTTTCAATGCTACAAAGACCTCTTATACGCCAAAACTTGATTTCTCACGTCGTGACCCCTTTAAAGCGTCCATGAAACTAATACTCTGACACTTCAGAAAGTTCAAGATCCGTATGAATCAAGTGCTTTAATCCAAGACTTCTCACTTTATATGATTTAAATTGTTATTCACATATAAACCTATACTGAGCACATCACGTATCACGCACATGTGTATCAAGCAAGCTAAATTAAATCTGTTCATATTATAAAGCAATTGTGTCAGAAGCTTGGGTTAAACCACTTATTTACAATGTCTTTATTAACTTTCTAAAGCATCAAATTTTTGGTTACAAAGGAGGAAATCTCTCTCAGGTTCCAGTAATAAATATCTTGTGGTGTATTTGTGTTATGAAGTCAAATTAAATCGTTTAGAATGAGTAAATAATCGCAGAATTCTCAGTCTGGTGTAAAGTGACTCAACTTTAAGTGATTGTGAACAGTTTAATGATAATCAGACATAAAACAGAATCATTCGCTGATCTTGACTGAATCTCTTTTCTAACTCAAACAGAAGCAGTATTGTTAAATTTCAATAGCATTTGAAATCCTGGTTTCACATCGCCCGGTTTTCCTCCTTTAGAGAGCAGCACTCAGACTGACCTTGTTGTGACTCTCAAAGTAGGACTCCTTCTCCAGTCGATCCATCAGGTACTCAAACAGCTCCTGAGGGATGGGCACCACCCCGTCAGCCCGGCGCCGGTCGTTCATGATGTCCAGCCAGATGTAGTCTTCCTCGTCGATATCGTACTCCACCTCCTCATCCAGCTCCTCCGCAGACTTATCGATGTACCTGAGAGGAGGTGAAGCAGGGCGAGAATTCATATCGTTCATATCTCATGCCACACACAGATCAGCCATGCATGTCTTCAACGCTCAACAGAGAGACGCTTCAGAGGTGGAGAAAGCCATTATATTTTCATGAATGTATCTGCCACTTCAGGTTCATTCAATAAAAGCAAATGTAAACAGGATTTGAATAAGAGCTTCATTGTGCAGTGCAGACACAGCTCAGAGTCAGAGAGCTCATGCCTTCTGTTCATAACCCATTCACAATTCCAACAAACTTTTTTTATTTGTCCTGCTGCTAGAGTGTCTAGTATTTTCACACGCTGGACTGATTCTGATAATGCCATGACTGACGGTGATAACCACTGATATGAACTGGACATGAAATCTGAAGCTGTTTGTCAGAACAGAGGGTAATGCAAGCTAACAGAGCTGCCACTTCTTCTGTTAACATGTTTCTTTTACATCTTAAAGCGATAGTTCACCCAAAAATCAAACTCGGATTTCATCAAAAATATCTTAATTTGTGTTCCGAAGATGAACAAAAGTCTTACAGGTTTGAGTAATTAATGACAGAATTTTCATTTTTGGTGAACTTTCCCTTTAATGTGTCTTTTTGCAGGAAGACTGTACTTTTTGTATCATTTTCGTATTTTTATATTTCATTGGTACCTTATATAAAAATATGATTTTAAATGCTATTTATGCTTAAGCTGTCACCACGTCTAGATTATTCTTATTTTAAACACGTTGATTTTGCAATGAACAACTGAAGTGTAATCTGTAACAGTATCTGCTCGATCAAGATCATGTCTTCTTCAGGAGGGGCACACTTTCACATTTTTTTTTTCATTCTTTGAGCGTTAATGCAAAACAGCTTTCATCTGTATGAGCCAGCCGTGGTATGCTCCCTTCCCATCCTATTGAGAGAAGCAGCTCTAGACACTCAATCTACACCGCACCGCAAATCTCACGCACTCACGGTTTATAACAGCAGCGGATAGTTTCGTCCACTTACTGCAAACAAGAGCTGTGATAATACACATCATTCCACAACACCTAGTCCTTTCCTAAAATCAACTTTCCTTTCACTAAATGTACAGAATTTTTTTTTTTAAAAATGAAGTTAAAGCTACACAAATGTGGAAAACCTTATAAAGAGTGAACACATCTTATGAAGCTGTTTCCAGAAATGATCAGTGCAAAAACATTACTAGAAATACAAGCAAAATAAAAAATAAAGCCAGCATGAAACCAAAATGGGCAACTTTTATCTGTTCATCAAACACTGCAGTGTTATTTTTTCTTTCTAATAAATATTTCATCCATGCACATCATTTAATGTCCCCTCGTAATCTTTAATAAGAAACATGAACTTCCTTTCCTTGTGTGTTTTGGCCTACATGAACTAGGAGGACAATATTTAGATACAACTATTTGAAAATCTGGAATCTGAGGGTGCAAAAAAATCTAAATATTGAGAAAATCATCTTTAAAGTTGTTCAAATGAAGTTTTTGCAATGCATATTACTAATCAAAAATTAAGTTTTGATATATTTACGGTAGGAAATGTAGAAAATATCTTCATGGAACATGATCTTTACTTAATATCCTAATGATTTTTGTCATAAAAGAGAAATGGATACAATGTATTGTTGTCTATTGCTACAAATATAGCTGTGCTACTGATGACTGCTTCTGTGCTGCAGGGACACACACACACACACACACACACACACACACAGATGTGTGTGCAGAGCTGTACCTGTAGTAAGACATGGGTCGCGGGGGAGCGTCCGGTCTGTCCTGGTCCAGCTCTCTGAACACCACCTCGGGCAGCTTCACCAGTGGGTTCATGTGATGGTGCGAGCTGCTGTCCTTCTTCTTGTCTTTGCTCTTGTGCTTTCCTGTTTTCTGCGGCCCCTTCTCCCCGTTGGCCGCAGAACTGTCCAGCCGGTCCTTGCCGATTCCCCCGGCCTCTCCGTTACACGCCGCCGCTCCGGCCGTCCCCGCCGACGGGGGGTCCTCGGCACCGCTGTCCTCCTCCGACAGCACGTCCAGGTTCTGGAAGATGCTGATGCGGTGCACGCGGCCGCGGATCTCCAGCTCCACCATGCGCTGGGCTTCGGCGTAGGTCATGCTCTCTCTGACGTGCGAGTGCTCCGAGCGCTCGGCGGGGCTGCCCGGCCCCGTGACCCCTGACCCCGTGCTGGAGTCGGGCCCGTCGGTGGACCCCGGCAGAGCGGCCCGCGGCGGACGGCCCTTGCGCTTCTTCTGAGGGCTGCCCTGCGGCGGGGCCGGGTGCTCGTGGTCATAGTGGTACAGGTGGTACTCGATGCCGCTGTAGCTCTTATACACCTTGCGGCAGCTCTCCACCGGACACTCGTACGGAGGCTTGGTCGCCCGCAGGTTGTGGCAGAACGTCTTGACGTCGAAGTCCAGCCCCATCCCGACACTGCAGCGTCTCCGACCGGACCGGCTTACATCTGTGAGGAGGAACACACAAAGACTTTCAGCAATCCACAGATTCAACAGCAGCAGTGCATCTGCTCACAATGCATTATATAATTAACAACAACAACAACCCTACTGCGTTAAGTTAACTGAGAGTTGTTAAAGCACGCGCATATCATCTGTGCGTCTCTCTGGATTACTGCGTCTGCTAGATGACTAAATGTAATGTGTACAGTCCAGAAGAAGTGCTTTCAACCACGAGCTGGTATTAAAGTGTAAGAAGGACAAACACAGGCTTGCAGTGACTGAAGAGAGAATGGATCTCCCTCCATTGTGTCACGATGTGTTTATTCAGTTTAGCGCGCGCTCTGCAGCTCAGAGAGACAGAATAACACAGTACTGAACGAGCACCACAAACCGTGCATTTAGATCAGATCTGACCAGGGTAAGGTTCACAAACATCTCCATGCTAGTGGCTGATTGTATGCTAACCCGCTAGACTTTCACACATGTGTCAAGTATAAAAATATAAACACGTAAAACAGGAGTTTTCTTGCGGTCCTACGGTTAATGTTCCACGCAGACCGATCTCTAACAGGTGAACGCGTTCAGTAAACACTTACTACTCCCGAGTCCGCGCGGGACTGCACGCTTGCTCCGAGAATAAGAATTCACACCGAGATGGGTTTAATTCAGATCCGGAGGGTTTGAGCTCGGTAACTGCGTCCTTTATGACTTGTGCTCATCGCACAGTGAACAACAGCAACACCAGGAACTGAAGCGAGCGAACAAAGGGGCTGCCGCGCGATCCGTGTCTGCACATTCACCGATCCGACGCGCTCCAAAACGCCTTTTTAAAAATACTTAAAAAAACAATATCTGTCTTTCGTGACATGCGGTCTGTCAACGTAGATACTTGAGAAAATCCAGTCGGAATTCTCCGCATGTCCTTGATGATTTTTTCCTGCTACGCTTTATGACGGCTGTGCTGACGAATCAGCCGTCGGTTGTCACGCGGTTGCCCGCTGCGTCTGTCTATTTAGTATGCACGAGTAGAAAAACAAATACTGCTGAACTAGTGCTGTTTTAGCTGTGATATTTGTAATGTTTATATAGAATAAAGCCCCTTGGGCTCAATCTATGGGCATTGCGGTGGTAAGAATGTGAGTGTGTTGGGTGTGTGAAGGCTTTGCAGCAGAGCATGGCTGCAGTGACCGGGGGCGCCCTGTAGAGGGCGACGCTTCAGCTACATTACTCACTTCAACTAAACACGAGAACAAAAAACACACAGCTTTCTTAAATGCAATTTTTACATTTCTTTGAAAAACATAATATGTTCATTGGTTAATACCTTTAAACAAACCAGTTATGTTCCCAACATCCCATAGCGTATTAACCATTTGTTTGCACTTAAAGTGCAAAAGTCACCTTTCACAATGATTTGAAGGTATCTAATTTATCTAACGGATATATATTTTTTTTCTTTTTAAGTAAATAGAATATTTTATGTTAGTCTGTGTTAAACAGGTGTGCATTACAAATTCACAAATGTAGCCTAACTTTCTACACTTGTTCACTCTCCTACAGTCAGCTGCAAGTGCTAAAATAGATAGAGAATATTATTTAACAGCGTAAACAGCTTCTTCTTTTATATATGTATGTATATATATATATATATATATATATATATATATATATTAAACTTGGGGCATGCTTGAATAAATAATATGTGACACTGGACCCGAAATCCAGTCATAAGACTCCTTTTTTTTTAAATTATTATTTGGATGTATGCATCCTCTGGAAACTGAATAAATAATCTCTCCATTGATGTGTGGTTTGTTAGGAGGACAATATTTGTCTGAGATACAACTATTTGAAAATCTGGAATCTGAGGGAGCAAAAAAATCTAAATATTGAGAAAAATGCCTTTAAAGTTGTTCAAATGAAGTTCTTAGCAATGCATATTACTAATCAAAATGTCAAGCGTGTGTCAAGCACAAAATGTCTTCATGGAACATGATCTTTACTTAATATCCTAATGATTTTTGTCATAAAAGAGAAATGTATATGACTCTCGCAATTTATTTTTTTTTGTTTGTTGCTTTTTTTGTACCTGTGACACTTATGACTGCTTTTGTGCTGCAGGGACACAGATGTCATCATAATCAAGTGTGATCTTGGCTAACAAAATTATATTATCATTATGCTATTTTCCTACCAACTGTAAAAGACATGTACCATTACATTTAGAATCTTTTTTTTTTTTATATAAATATGTCATAAATGATATCATTAGGTCTGCAGAACTTGAAATCTCATTGGATATTTGATTTTATCTTTAGAAATAATTGTGTATCTGCACTAACCAGATGTGCCCTCAACGGCTCTGCCCCCAGTATCTCTGTTTAACACAACATCTGAGGAGGGCGGCTGTGGAAATATTAACATTTAGTCAAAAATACAGGACATCTAAACCAGTTTACGACTGTATGAGTCACTAGAAGTAAGTATATAGTAGAGTAATATCACTCCCATGTGGGACTCATTGTTCATTTATAAATTTGTTTCCTGGTGGAACAACCTGCCTAACTCAATCCAAGCAGCTGAGTCCTTAACCATCTTCAAGAATCGGCTAAGAACGCATCTTTTCCATCTTTATTTGACCCTCTAACTCTAGCAATCACTATTCTAATTCTATTCTTTAAAAAAAACACACTAATACTAGCTTTATAATCTTTTTGTATTCTATTTGTTTTCTTTTTATTATACAATTAACAAAAGCAAAAAAGTCCTCTAACACTAGCTTGCTCTATTCTTTTTCTATTCTATCTATTTTCTGACAAGGAAACATGAGGTGGACTACAGATTTATACTAAACTTAACGAGGGACAGACAGGTGCGGGAAATCAGCTAATAATGAGACTAGAACAGGAACATGACCAAATAAGGGAACACAGAAACAGGGGCGAAACAGGTTCATAATCCTGTCAAAAACAGCAAAAAAACAAGTCAAGATGATTATTTAAGTGTTGTTAAACTATTTTAGGAAAGGTTGAAAATATCTAAAACAAAAAGTACCAGATATGTTTGTTAAAACAACAGCATATGGTAGTCTTCAAAATCTATGTTGCACTTTTAAAAAAGGTAGTTTGTTACTGATACAAAGTTAAATAAAATAAAAAAGAGCTGAGCATGTTACGCTGATCTAAAACACAATGCATCGGACACGTTCTTTAAACAACACCATACAATAATTGTTAAAATTTTGTAGTCTGACATAAGATCTTTAAAAAAGGTAGAGATTGTTACTGATACAAGTTAGAAAATAAAAAGAGTCGAGCATCTTACTGTCAGGATCATGGACTGTCTGTGTTGTGTTTTTGCTCCCCATGTGCTCGGTGACCTAGTTTTCCCGTGTGTTTGATTGTTCATCGTTTCATTATTAGTTCATCCTCCTCACGTGTCTGCCCCTCGTTATCCTGTGTTTATAAGCCCCAGTCTATTCAGTTAGGCTGCTTTTACACTGCAGGTCTTGATGCCCAAATCCGATTTTCTGACTATATCCGATTTTTTGGACGACCCGCTTACATCATCTTTTAAAAGTGACCCGTATCCGATTTTTGCATTTACATTATACACTGCTGAAACTACCAAACGTAGAGGTTCTGACCCAGAAAAGGAAGTAAAACAGCATGAAATACAATGGATGCAGATGTAAATAAGATTATACAGTGTTTTGCTTTCCACAATATTTTGACTTAAAAGACATGAAACCTCCACATTGCTCCACTGTGTGTATCCTTTGTCCTCCATCGCGCCTATAAGAAGTCATGTGATCTCAGTTGGTGGTGTCCACCTGAGTTGACGTCACTTTTTTAATGACGTACGACTTGCATTTACTGGGGAATATCCGATTTGTCTGCTTACATGGCACACACAAATGCACGTATCCGATTCATATCCGATTTATTACCACATATGAATGAGGCCTGAATCCGATCTGAGAAAATCGGAATCCATGCGGTTTTTTCCTGCTTACACGTTCACCGGTCATATCCGATCTGTGCCACATGAGAGGAAAAAATTGGAATTGGGTCAGTTGAACCATGCAGTGTAAATGGGGCCTTAGTGTTGGTGGGGTCTACCAGTGATGTATGTGTGTCAACCTCCTGTTCCCTGTGTTGGATTTACCCTCTGTGTTGTTTTCTATTAAAGTCTATTTTGATTACCCACGTCTCTGTGTTCCTTCTGGCAGCATAACGTGACACTTACGCTGTTCCGGCACATGCATCCTCTCTCACCACTGCACAAACTCAGAATGACGTTACATCTGGGCAGGTTAAACCACACCCACATCCCGCCCCTATCATCGGAGTAGTGGTGGTTGCGCAACCTGGTTGTAGTGATGTGTTAAAAAAAGGGGTTGAGGATAACTTATCCTTACCTAGACACAAAATACAAACTGAGATTTTGTGAATTGGAAAAACAGAAAATTATTCTGCAACAATGGCCGAGGCATCATCACCTAAAACTCCTGAGAACAGCATTGAGGTTGCTATGGGTGATCTTACACTAGAACCAAGGAAGATGAAACATGGACCATGGCTGTCCAAGTTCCTCCACGAACCTTTGGATAATGTTAATTATGAGTTTCATTTATGTGGCAATCGTGTTTGTAGGTACAACTTTGACAAGACCAACTGGGAGGTCAGACTGAGTACTGTGGACAATGATGAAAGGTTTACGTATGACACGTGCGATGACCCCCTGAGTTGTTTTTCACCATAAAAGACTGGTGTTTATTTTACAACTATGTTTGTCGTGATCTAAAAGATGGGTGTGACGAGCCTCTGTTCATAGGGAAGTGGACTGGTGTCGCAGCAGTTATGTGGTATAGAGTGCTCGGGGATCACGTTAACAAGTACACTGATGATTACAGGTGCATCTCAATAAATTAGAATGTTGTGGGAAAGTTCATTTATTTCAGTAATTCAACTCAGATTGTGAAACTTGTGTATTAAATTAATTCAATGTACACAGACTGAAGTAGTTTAAGTCTTTGGTTCTTTTAATTGTGATGATTTTGGCTCACATTTAACAAAAACCCACCAATTCACATCTCAACAAATTAGAATATGGTGACATGCCAATCAACTAATCAACTGAAAACACCTGCAAAGATTTCCTGAGGCTTCAAAATGGTCTCTCAGTTTGGTTCACTAGGCTACACAATCATGGGGAAGACTGCTGATCTGACATTTGTCCAGAAGACAATCATTGACACCCTTCACAAGGAGGGTAAGCCACAAACATTCATTGCCAAAGAAGCTGGCTGTTCACAGAGTGCTGTATCTAAGCATGTTAACAGAAGGTTGAGTGGAAGGAAAAAGTGTGGAAGAAAAAGATGCACAACCAACAGAGAACCGCAGCCTTGTGAGGATTGTCAAGAAAAATCGATTCAAGAATTTGAGTGAACTTCACAAGGAATGGACTGAGGCTGGGGTAAAGGCATCAAGAACCACCACACACAGACGTGTCAAGGAATTTGGCTACAGTTGTCATATTCCTCTTGTTAAGCCACTCCTGAACCACAGACAACGTCAGAGGTGTCTTACCTGGGCTAAGGAGAAGAAGAACGGAACTGTTGCCCAGTGGTCCAAAGTCCTCTTTTCAGATGAGAGCAAGTTTTGTATTTCATTTGGAAAGCAAGGTCCTAGAGTCTGGAGGAAGGGTGGAGAAGCTCATAGCCCAAGTTGCTTGAAGTCCAGTGTTAAGTTTCCACAGTCTGTGATGATTTGGGGTGCAATGTCGTCTGCTGGTGTTGGTCCATTGTGTTTTTTGAAAACCAAAGTCACTGCACCCGTTTACCAAGAAATTTTGGAGCACTTTGGCTCCTGGATTTGGCACCTGCCCACACTGCCAAAAGCACCAAAAGTTGGTTAAATGACCATGGTGACTGGCCAGTAAACTCACCAGACCTGAACCCCAGAGAGAATCTATGGGGTATTGTCAAGAGGAAAATGAGAAACAAGAGACCAAAAAATGCAGATGAGCTGAAGACCACTGTCAAAGAAATCTGGGCTTCCATTCCACCTCAGCAGTGCCACAAACTGATCACCTCCATGCCACGCCGAATTGAGGCAGTAATTAAAGCAAAAGGAGCCCCTACCAAGTATTGAGTACATGTACAGCAAATGAACATAGTTTCCAGAAGGCCAACAATTCACTAAATATGTATTTTTTTTATTGGTCTTATGAAGTATTCTTATTTGTTGAGATAGTGAATTGGTGGGTTTTTGTTAAATGTGTCAAAATCATCACAATTAAAAGAACCAAAGACTTAAACTACTTCAGTCTGTGTGTTTAAGTGTTTCACAATTTGAGTTGAATTACTGAAATAAATTAACTTTTCCACGACATTCTAATTTATACTGCTGAGCACATAGTTTTTGAACAGTTTTCAATGTTCCACTTCAAAAACACATTCCCAAACAATAAGAGAATGGTCATAAATTCCTTTGGATTGCTAGGGTGGATAAACAGATGTCCAGTTAGATGGGTGGGGGGTATACATGAACAGGTGTCCAAACAGGTGTCCAGTTAGGGTGGGAGGGAGAGATGGTGGGGGTGGAATTTTTATGAGGGGGTCATCAATCAAATTTTGACACATAGTTCCCTTTACTCTCTCAACCTCAGAATCTTGTTGAGCCTCCTTCTATTATCAGTGCAAGGAAGACACAAACTTAATAAAGATAAACTAGTAACTAACACAGCAACTAAATAAATACCATGAATGTGTAATGAAATTAAGTGCATAAGATGGATGTAGAGTGCAGAGTATGTGAGTGGAGCAGTGTGATTTTGACTGGAGCCAAGAGTGTTTTTCTTTAAAGTCGATGCGTCATGGTTTTCACTCGCTCCAAGAGTGCTCCACCACTGCTCCATCACGAGTACAATTCAAGCCAACGACCCATAATGTAACTGCATAATTGGCAAGAATTCACATTTAACATATTTAGCTAGCTTGATAGTGAAGGATCACTCAAATCAGAAAGAATGAGAAGGCTATGATGACAGCGATGGACATGAGTGGGAAGTTATAGTTCTCAAGGAATTAGTTTGTTCCTTCTAGGTATATATGTTTTCAGCTGAAAGCATGATTTAAACAAGTACTACAACACTTATTCACATGGAATCGCTCTCTTTTAATAATGCATTCAAACAAATGTAATACAGTGCTACTTCATCTGTATCAATTTTGTATGAGTAGAAATCTGTAAAAAAAGCATCAGTCCATAGGAAAACGTTCTGTTATTTTCATTTCAAACAAAATTTGCACAGCAAAAAGCAGTAATTATACCTTTTAATGCTGACAACCATGTTATTAGCTTGTCATGTGGAAGGAAAAAAGTTTGCACACTAGTGTTAAAATAAGCCACTTTGAAACCCTTATTTTTTAATAAACGTTATGAACAGAACTGAGCTATTTCAAACATACTGAAATAATTAAGACATGGAGCGAAGGCAGAGTAGTGTTTCTATCAGTGAGCGAGGAATGGAGCAGGAGCGGGAAATGTTCAACCCAGAGCGGAGCTGGAGCAAAGTGATTTATTAAATGCTCGGAGCGCGGAGGGGTAATTGTTGACGCTCCACTCCGCTCACAAACCCTGATAGAGTGTAAATGATAAAGTTGGGCATTACTATGACAAAGTTAATTTGCCTTATAGAAAAGTAAACTGTTGGCAAAGGTGAAGAACCTTATTCCACAAACAAATAAATGAATGTTTATTTGGTATTAATGAACATTAGCTATTCAAGAACTAATGCAAATGAGATAATCTAATAATGGCAACACACTAATGCCAAGGTTTCTGGAAAGAAGGTAGGTTAAATGTTATTTACATTCCACATAGATGAGTGAGCAGTCTAGCAGCGGTGACGTCTTACACTGGGCAACATTACAGTGGAGAAAAGGAGCCGGAGTCCATTTCAACAGCCTTAAACAAAGTGTTGTAGAATTTTGATTTCCTGGAGCAACAAAAGGGTCCCAGAATCTGGAACAGGCAGATGAAGGTCTGAAATCTGTGCAGAAGGTACCAATCTGGAACAAACAGCTGTAAGTACCTTGAAATTAAGGTTTGCATGCCGGAGCTTAACCAGAGACTCAGAATTTGGTCAGTCTGCTTTTATTTATTGTGAAATGCAGACTCAGGACTTGCTGCATCTGTTGTTGTCACGAGACAACACCAGAGTACCTTTAGCAATGTTCTGAACACTTGTTCCAAACATGATGGAAAAAGACTGAACTATCATGCATTCATTCATTTGTATGTTAACAGCTGTATTCGTGTAAACTAATCTAAAACTATTGTATAATAAACTGTAAACTAGAGGCTAAAGCTCGAAAACAAACTTTGATGTTGGCTTGAGAAAGTCGGCATGGGCAGCCTTGGGGCAAAAGAGCAAAATCACTTGTGTGTTCGTTGTTCTTGAGCTGCCCTCGCCACAAAAAAGTACAACAGTTATCGTTTTTGTAGATACTATTTGGTATTCTAACAGTGACGGCTGGTCAATAGGAGGCACTGGGTCACTGTCCCCATGAAGTTAGCCAAGGAAGAAGCCTACTTCAACATGTTAAAAATAAGTTATATATATATTTATATATTTATTTATTTATTTATTTTTTTTTTTCTATTTGGTCCGTAAAGCTTTGAATTGCATGTGACTGCATGAAGTCCTGTCACAGAAGCTTTGGGGGCAAAAACGCAGAAGGTAACTAAAAGAGCCTCCAGTTGAACTTGAGGAAATCATTGGCATCCAAGCACAATGGTTTGTGTAGATGATGCAGTTATACAATGTAAATTATGAGTCTTTATGTAAGTAGCCTGTTATTATATGCACAATATTAAAATAGTTAAATAATATAGTGTCCCTTCTTCAGTGTACATACATTCAGTTATAGCTGACATCTTGACAAACATGTTGTCAATACCATTGAAATTAAGTAAAAAAAATAAAATAAAAAT
Organism: Cyprinus carpio; assembly: GCF_018340385.1. Lineage (NCBI taxonomy): Eukaryota > Metazoa > Chordata > Actinopteri > Cypriniformes > Cyprinidae > Cyprinus > Cyprinus carpio. Next base: position 28,512,495 of record NC_056604.1, read on the forward strand.
ACAAAAATTCTATAAGTATCGAGGAGATATGTAATGTATATATTGTGGACAATATATATTGGAAAATGTAATGTATATATTGCATTGCCATTTTGCAAATTACATTTCAAAATGAATTTTGCTACCCATCTGCTTCCATACTGTTGGAATGGAACAGTACTTTTTTTTTTTTGCTACCTGTACCTGAAGAGCTCTGCTCAGAATATCACTGGCCATGCCTATGGAAAATAACAAGAACAGTAATTATTAAGCACAAAATATTTATTTATTCTTTAATTAAACTTGTACACAGTCTTTGTGTTGTGAGTGCATTTTGTATCTGAGCGGAGTAAAGTAATTCACTGAAGGGTGTGCATCATAAACAACCATTAACAGAGCGCCAATGCAGGGCAAAAAAAGAAAAAGGAAAAGTCCACAACCTATTAAACGCCACATCAGATCAGTAAGTCACTAACATGGCAAAGTAAAGTAATTATTGCCGAAGATTTTAGCATTACACAGCAAAAACAGAATATCAGAAGCCCCTTCCTACTGGAAGCATTTCTCATGAAGCAGATTATTCTGACTGATTGAACGTCTTGTACAAATTAATGGATGGAATGACACATTAAAGGATAGAAGATGCATCAAAGCACTGATAAAATAAATAAAAGAGGACTGTACAATTCACAGTTTTACAGTTGTGTGGGTCACAGCCTATACAAAGATACTGTTGAAAATGAGGTTTTAAAAAAAAACTCAAAGTCTGATGAAGAATATTGAAGAATTCAGAAAGAAAACAGTCTGCTGGCTCTATCAGAAATGCGACTGAATTACACATCAAAACAAGATGAAATCTCACAAACATAACAAATAATACTGTATAAACGGAGATGTGGGTTTTGGAAACAGATACATTTTGTACATGTGTATATGTGTGAGCTAATGCCATGCTATGTTGCTTGCATTTTCTCCCATATTGGATCACTTTTATTAAACAACAATTGAACTGCCCGCCTAAAAGAAATTAAAATATCTCAACATCACCGACACGCAAGAGCTCATAACAGCAAATGGAGAAAAGAGAAAAAAAAACAACTTCAGCCGCTATTCAAAGCAAATAAAAATCAGAGTTGATCAAATAGTAACTTAACTTGTGTGAATGAATGCAAAGTAGATCTGCTCTGTGCCAAGTCTGGCTAGCTTTTACATTATAGGTGGGGGTTATGGTGCAGGTAACGGGGATTGATTTGCATGCATGTAATGTCAATGCACTGCTCCAGCATTTGACACGCTACATTCGGGGTTCACACAACACTCGATCCAAAGTCAAACCTGCATTCAGTCCCTGTGTTACTCTTTAAAGGAGCCATGTGTAATGTCTGGCAAAAAAAATCAAGTCATACTCCACATTCCATACCAGATGGGGGCAGTATGCCTCAATAAAGTGAATTGGTCTACTCTAGAGTAACAAACGAGAAACGGCATAGTCTCTATGCTCCGCCTCTACCTTCACAACAACCCTAGAGCCATAGCCGAAGCCTAAAGGACGTTTTGCCTCCAGAGGAACGTTGGGTGATGTCAAGTGATTTTGAAACATGACATCTTCAAGCTACTCCCCTTCACCTTTACCAGTGAATATGTTCATATTCGTTTTGTTCATATTACAATTTCAATTGTATATACACATTATTATAATTAAATTAATTTGACAGACAGCATTCTGTCAACATCATTGTTCAACATCAGACAGCTGATGTTGACCAAGCTAGCACCAACCAACGTAACCAGAGCTGCCAACTCTGAAGCATTCACCTTGAGACACACGCAATTGACTCTTTTCACACGCTTTCAAAAACTTGACCGCTCTGAATATAGTGAGTGAGTGCGCGCGGCGCGCTCTCTCTCTCTCTCTCTCTCTCTCTCTCTCTCTCTCGGGTTCATTATCATCGAAGACATTTCAAGCTTCTTAGGTAATTTTACATTTTAGCATCAGCTTGGTAGAGATGGGCTTTGGTAGATAACAGGTGAAAAACCGGATCGGATCTGTGGGTAAGTTATAGCTAGCTTACTATCAAACGCAGCTACGGTTAGCCATCGCTAACATTAGCACGTTTATCGAACAGCCTTCGATACATTTCTATGTTATAACTTCCCGAAAAAAATACGCAAACATATAAAACAATTTTCTAGCGAAATACTAACAGCATCTTACTTACCAATCCAAAAGAAATGTTGCAAGTTCGGAGTCGAAGCTCATTTCTTTCAAGTCCATCAGTTGTCTCCAGCGATGGAAAGCAGTGCCGATGTTTACTCTGTTTCGGCTCCTTTTCTTATCGGATTTGATTTGTGATTCCGAGCGCGGCTGCTTGACATCAGCTTCAAGTACGCCCACAAGCCGTGCGAGTTATTCGTGTATTGCAGGTTGGCTGGTGGTTATGTTGCCCGCATACCGCCTCCCATGGCCGAAACTGGTATTACGACACCTGTCGGGCCGTGGCTAGTAATGCTAATGCTAATTAAGGTTGATATCTCTGCAGCACTATAACTTGACATTTTTTTAATGACATCATCGCCCTTATTTCTTCTCATTCTTTTGATGCGTGTAGGTCATTTTTTGGATATTTTTACCTCAATTTTTACACATGGCACCTTTAAAGAGGGAAGGTGGAGCACTTTGGGTTTCTGCAAGACCACAAGCACATAAAATGCTCCTTGATATATTTAGACAGCAATTCTTAATTTTGGTATCTGCAACACTTTGAAGGCATGCATTAATACATCACATCATCGCAATGTAAACAATTTTTTTTTTTTCACTTCCTCTGTGCTTAGTACAGTATGGTAGTGCAGTATTGCTTATGAATGCAGTACAACAATCAGAAACATAAGCATCAACAGCTGGAACTGCACTCATTTATCAATCTGCACAGAATAGCTCCTATTTAAACTTAAAATTGTTAAATGTATTGATTGCAAACTCACTTCAACAAAGGGGACAGTAAATGTGTAAACCACCACATGACTGAAAACAGGGGTTATGAAAAAACTATTGCATTAGGAACAGAAGGAAAACCATGCTAAACCACAGAGGAATGGCTTTTCCTCAGAAGTGAGTCATACCTTTAGAGGGAAAACTGATCAAGGCACTACATCATCCTGAATTATTCATTTTCATGTAGGGATTTTGTCCTGTGGTCTGAAATAGTTTAAAAATGCTGGATATTTCTGTAAACAGCCAACTCAAAAGTGCTGTAAATTTATGAAAAATATTCTAAACAGAGAAGTAAGACTGATATTATCAATTATGACAACTTTGAGCATTTGGCCTCTTATAAAACACAAGCAGCATGAATTTCAATTCTTACATCGTCATAAATTTATTCTGCTCGTGCTTTGTGAAATGTGTCTAAATTATTATTAAATGATACTCTATGGCAGTAGAATTGAAGGCCATGGTCCTGCAGCACTCTCAGCCAGACCCTTTACTAACACACCTCAATACAGATTCAAACATAGGAACTAAAAGGTCTTCAAAAAAGGGGTGGGGGGGGGCAAAAGCAGTGCCCACAGGATGTTTTGACACAAACACACCACTCATGCCCAAATTCACATACACACACCTCATATTTACAAGCTCAAAGGCTTTGCACAGATGTGTCCATAATCCAACAGTGATCTAAAGCACACATACTTTTCAGAAATTGTGGTTTGATCCAGAAGCAGAGTTAAAAACATATTCTAGAGTGTTGCAGAAACTCCCACTGCTCTGCAAACTAGTGGGCGATTCATTCATCCTGGAGAAAATGCCTCCATGTCTATAATAAGCTGTGTTGAGCTTGCATGATTATCCTTCTGCAAGTGTGCACTGATTAGCCTTATGCAAAAAAACAGTGTCTGTTGTGGTGTTTGGAGCGCAGGGTGGCACTCTTATGCAGTCCTGGCTTTGCTGGGGCACATCGGGGCATCTGGGCTTTTCACCACCAGAGGAAAAGTCTGCAGTGCTGGGCTGACCATGGCTGGGTACGGGACCATACCGGTCGTGGCAAACATGCCCACTGGACTCGGCAAACCGGACCACTGGTTTGGATACACAGGGGCTGGCATCATCCCAGCAAAGGGGGCGGTGGGCATCAAGTATGTGGCGCGCTGGAGGATGGGTGATGGGGTGCTGGTGATGCCATGAGGCATGATGGGACCTAGAGCTGCTGACAGCGGACAGGACAGTGGTAGATGGAACTTCACAGCTGCCTGAGGGATTGAGCCCCTTATCTAGGAAAAAAATAAAGAGACCGACATGGTAGGATAAGATGTGAATGAGGCGTGAAGGCAAAGGCTTTTAGCTGCACAAGCACAATGTTGCGTTCCCAAATGTGTCCAAACACAATTAAGACCTAGTATACATTCCCCTCTCAGCATTGCCACAAGGTAGGGGTGTGTGATATTTAAAAAATAAAGATATCTTGATATTTTCTGGGATTTTATCGACAACGATTAGATGATATTTTGCTGAGTGTGTTATTGCGCTGATATCTTCAGGACTACCGTGGACTGCTGACTCCTAAAGTTTTTGATATTCTTCATATTCTGTGTGATGGTGATAGAAATTAATATTTTTCAATGTTTTAATTGACTTTTACCTTTTATGAGCATTTTTACCTTCATAAAGGCATTATTTCTAAAAGTGTGCATCATCTTTTGAGTCAAATTCTTACACATTTAATCAGTCAATTAGAATAATAAGACATTTGGGCTGCTACCAGGCAAATGACATCAGTATCAACAAAATTCATCTTTGCAGTGCGGAGAAAACACAGAAGCTACGTCTGAAGTGGCATTTAGATGTATTTACACACTGTTTAATGCAGGACAAGAATGCTTTAACCTGCAGTTACAAACGCATACATAAGGTTTTGATATTTTAAACATAAAACGTTGAATACTGATATTTGAAATTATAAAAAAAAAATGAAAAGATTCTTTAAATTGAAATTAGTAGGTGACAGCAAGTCACTGTTAATAGGTGAGTCATTGCAATTGAACCGAATCCTGTACACAATTGATTCATTCAGGAACGAAACACCGTCATGTTGCTCAGAGACACAAAACAGTGCTGTGGCTGGGTTTGGAATTATTTTTTGTCTCTTAATATTAACTGTTGTATAAAATCAATATCACATTTGTAATCATGCTGATTTTTGGAAGAAAAAAAAAAAACGGTACTCTGCAGGTGATATTAACTATGTGAAATTACTGTATATAAATATGTACGTTTTCTGCCCCCATTTCTTGAACTTTGTGATCATTCAAAATGCATTTGAATAGTCTAACCTACTAGACTTAATCATGTAATGTATGTGTGCACTCTTTAGGTGTGTTTTGTTTGACTTTTTTTGCGATATACTGAATAATGTCATTAAAACATCATTCAAACCACAATTACAATATTATTGCAGACGATATATATCGCACACCCCTATAAAAAGGCCATTGATTTTGCACACCTGGGCTTTACACAATATCTCTCTCATATTGTTCAAGTCAGACATAACAATCCCAAAGACATCAAAAATGGTGTACAGCTGGCTTAGGACACTTGTTATTAGTGTTGTCAAAAGTAGCAGTAGTTTAGTACCAAGTTTAAAAACGTAACGACACCAGCCAAGGACACAGAGTACCGAGTGCATCCGGTACCCAGTGATAGCTTTTAAACATTCCTGCATGTGTGCATGTACCCTATGAATAGTGTTAACAGTTTCTTTTGCGGCGTTGAGCATTGTAGCCAATCACAGACCTGTTTGAGCATGTGAATACAAATGGCCAATCAGAGGCTTTTAAAGTCATTATCCACTTAATATTCCAGATATGACAATACAATATTTAGCATGAGCTTTGCACACTCGTGAATCGTTTCACAATGTATAAACAACGTAAACAGTTTCATTGAGATTCATTCAGTTTAAAGCTGTACTACAAAACTTTAGCCTCTCTATCACAATCTGTGGTTAAAACATGAAATTGCATGTCAAATGCAAAGCAGTTCCCTTTTGAATGGGAACTCACACTACATCCCTTTTAGTGGAACACCTCCAGCATGACCAGTGTTTGAAGCATGTGTCAAAACACAACAATGACCGTGATATTGGTCAGTGACAGTCTACGATGTCACTACCAGTATAAAAGGGCATCTACAGAACGTCATCCACTTCTTGTCTGAAGGAGACAAGCATGACTACCTGAAGCATGGCAACAGTTACATGTGTAACATGAGAGTTTTCATTTCAAATCCCCTTAGAGGATCGCAATGGGGAACAAATACCCACTCTGAAGGGACGGGTACTTAAATGGCTGACATTGAAGTCCCAATCCCTTAGGTACACACCAGTGGCCAGTGACTTAATCCCTTATGGCCAAAATCCGAGCTACAAACCCTATCAGAGAAAGTCCCAGAATGCACCCTTCCTCTCCTCTTTGCAGGACCAAGTTAAAAAAGAAATTTAGCCCGTGGGCAGAGCTCAAGGTTTCAGCAGTCAGAGAAAACCTTTAAGCCAATATAGTCATTGACTGGAGCTCTGAGAATGAGAATGTCTCAGCATAACAACTCTCCAAAAGAGGGCTAACTACATTCTACAATCAAGACAGCTTCCAAGGAGGCTCACAGAAACCCAAACAACTTAGAATTGCTACTCAAACAGAATTCTGGGGAGCGGAGGTTAAAAAGGATGACTCTCTACAGGGAGAGGAGACCTAAGAGGAGCAGCGCTCTTTGAATTAAAGGCAGTAACCAAGGAGGCTCACCAGTAGCCTAACATTACTTCCTAAATGAGTTCTAAGGACTGAAGCCTCAACATAAAGACTCTATAAAGCAAGAGGAGGTCCACATTTTCCCTACACTAAGAATAGCTATCAAAGAGGAGTGACCTTAGCCAAAAGACTCTCAAAGCAAGAGGAAGCCTAACAACTCTCCTCTCCCAAGAAAGGCTCACAGAGAGCCTAACAACTTGGCACTACTGTCTGGCTGAGCTCTAAGGACGGAGGCTCTGCATGAAGACTCTCTGAAGCGAGAGGCCAAACTACACCCTTCACACCAGACGACTTACCAAGGAGACTCACTGAGACCCTAATAACTCAGAACTCTTATCCCTGTGGAGATCTAGGAAACTTTCTATAGCAAGAGGCAGAACAATGTTCCTCTTAAAAGGCAGTAGCCAAGGAGGCTCACAGACAGACTAACAACTTGGCACTACTGTCTGGCTGAGCTCTAAGGACGGAGGCTCTGCATGAAGACTCTCTGAAGCGAGAGGCCAAACTACACCCTTCACACCAGACAACTTACCAAGGAGACTCACTGAGACCCTAATAACTCAGAACTCTTATCCCAGTGGAGAGCTAGGAAACTTTCTATAGCAAGAGGAGGAACAACAGACAGCCTAACAACTTGGCACTACTGTCTGGCTGAGCTCTAAGGACGGAGGCTCTGCATGAAGACTCTATGAAGCAGGAGGCCTAACTACAACCCACACATGGGACAACATCCCAAGGAGAATCACAGAGACCTTTACAACTCAGAACTCTTATCCCAGCAGAGATCTAGGAAACAGAGGTTTCAGCAGGATGACTTTCTATAGCAATAGGAGGAATAACATTCCTCTTAAAAAGGCAGCAGCCAAGGAGGCTCACAGAGAGTCTAGCAACTTACCCCCTTCCTGGGCTCACAGGGACAGAGGCCTTAGCATAACTCTCAAGTGAGAGGTGGCCTAGCTACATCCCATGGCTGTCAAGTAGGTCTAAGAAAGGACCTAGCAACCATGTGGAGCTCAGGGGAATGGAGGCCTTAGCAGGATGACTTTCTATAGTGAAAGGAGGCCTAACAAATGCTCCTGAACCAGGAGTACCAAGGAGTACATCTAGCTTTTTCATTGCATATATGCACAGAGTGCATTTAGCTTGCTCGAGAACTAAACATGCATGCTCCCCACCCAAACGCATAAACACATTAAATCGTGTTTGTCCTAATGTGTCAAATAACTTCTGACACGGAGGTACACACTCTCCAAAAACACTTGGCTGGGTGTTTTATAGTAGTCACATTCTTTGCACATGCACAAACAAATGGTCTCCTGAAGGCAAAGAAGTCAAACGATGATGTGTTCTACAACTGCCCCATTACACCTTTTATACATTCTCCAAAGCTCCATAGCAATCTTCTAAAGGGATGAGGTGCTTCTTAGGGAACCATGGTTGCATGCGTAACCTCAGATGTTACTGTAGGTCAGATAAGAGTAATTGATGGGTGATTCCCACAAATGTCAGCATGTGCTGCTATTTAGAACTGTCTATGTTGAATACTGGTTAGCTGACAAGTTCAAGCTCTACACAACAACACTTGCAGCAACAAGCTCCAAACATCAGCACCCACAAATGCAATATATTAATCAGAGATCATTTTTTACAAAAATTATGCAAACATGCAAAAACAAATGATGTAATTCAGATTTTATGTACTCAATTTGAATTTTCAAAAATTTATTAAAAAATTCTGTCATTTGTAAAAGGCAAAGTTCACCTTCAGTTGCTGGTCCCCACTGACTTCCATAGTATGGTAAAAAAAAAAAAACAGTATGCAAATCAATGAGGACCAGCAACTGAAGGTGAACTATCCCTTTAAGGTTCTGAAGGACAAACAGTATAAAGTACCTGATTGGGGATTCTGGCCATTGGAGTGGGGTTGGTCTGGAAGGACTGATGAGATCTCTGTGGTCTACTCTGACACACAGAGGGGCGGAGCTGGGGGGCAGAGGCAAGAGTTTCTTTTGCCCAGTCATCAACCAGCTTGTGTAGGTCATCGGTGAATGTACCGCTTTTGTTGTTGCTGTTGTTTGCTTGAGCCTGAACAAGCACTGTGAACGGTTGAGAGGATGAAGCAGGCATGGCTGCGGGAGGCAGGTTCTGATTGGATGCTGAAGTCACATGGGCAGCACCAGTACTATGAGACCCTGAGAAAGAGATTGAGAAAGACCTCAAGCAACAACTCAGAGAATATACCCCAAGGTCCTCTGTAACCAATCTGCTGCTCACAGACTGTTCTGTGATCATTCATCACGTTACACAGTGAAGTGTGGTTAAAAATCACGGTTAATACAAAACAAGCCCTAATGAATACATGCATTATTAGAAGTCTAAACATTTGGTTTGACAATGATTTAATAACAATTTTTAATAAATGATGCACTATTCATACTTGGGGTTGCAAATAGATTTGATTATTTGACACAGTTCATAATTAGTTTCAACAATACACTAAAAACAATTGTGACTGGAAAGACAATAGAACATGCTCATGCCAAAAGTAATGTTAAATATGTGGATGTGTCATCTTTTGGGAAATTACAAAGAAATTGTTTACAAAATAGCTTGGTGTTTGAATGGCATTACAATTCAGCAGAATTATGTGGCCTGGGCATAATGTAAGAAATGCAGTCTTGCCGAGCATGTTAGTTTAAGTTAAAATGTCAACATGCATTATTCATGAAGCTAGATTTAAACAAGTTTGAGGTTTGTTCCAGCACAGTAATGCAAGAACAAACACTGAGTATGCACATCGGGTGTGCTTGAAATGTGATGGTGGATCTGATTGTATCTGTGTGTTTCTTGTAGAGTACTTGTTTCTAGCCTAAAATCAAGCAGCTGGATGATTACAGAACCAAACAAAGAACACACACCCATACACAAATGCACTTAAATGACCAAGAATACAGAAATCATAAAGGTTTCAATAAGCACTTGACTGTATCCAACAGATATCACCATGCACTAGAAAAAGAAAAATGAAAATTAAATTAATACAAAGAATCAAAACGGTGACGCACATTTCACCTGATGTGGCAGACATTCAGCACTTATCACACAGGTGATCGCTCATGCCAACAAAAGAAATGAAAACAGTAAAGAAAAAATAATGAAAGGTAGACAGAGGGACTAGGACTGAAGAAGAAAGGAGTGGGATAGTTACTACTGCTGCGCTCTTTCCCTAGACATAGCCGTTTCAGAGTGGACCCTACAAGAGCAAAACAGCACAGACAGAGGCGTTAGGGGGCGGGGAAAGCACACGGCACAGCCCATTGGACAAGCTGCTGCACAAGAAAACAGCAACCAATCAGTGAACAGATACAGAATCAGGTGCAGGGAGGCTTCATCTGTGATATCATGAGGTGTTGGTGAGTGACGTATTTGAATGGTTTATGAGCTAAATAGGCCTGTTGTACAGACAACCTTCAAGCTTGAACTCTAAATGAACTTCAACACTGTTGTTTGACCAAATGTCCTACTTAAAAATGGTTTGACAAGCACGATCGTCTGTTCTTTCCTGGCCTATTCCCTATTGAAACAGCAGAATTCACACATGGCTGCTTGAAGCATGCTTTACATTCCTCTCTGGAGGACCTCGCACCACCATCATCAGCTATTCTATTTTGAGTCAAGATTCGAGGGTAAGGCTCATGGTTATCACCTCTAATGACAGCTGTCCATTCATTTGCTTCTGTTGTAGCATGAGATTGAGGAAGTATTTATAATAAGGGACATTCTTATTTCTGTGAGCATTTTACTGGATAATAAACCATATGGGGCAGATGACCTCAGAGCTTATAGACATGGACTAAAATCCACAACATTCTAATTAAAATTTCATGGGGTCTGCAAAAATCAGGACTGAATAACTGAATCGCTGCTCACAATGTTTTCTCATCATTTTAGTTTTGTGTCTGTGGCAGTGAGTGAAAATATTGAGCATGTAAGACTGAAACCGATCTTCTCCTAAACCTCCACTTTTAAAAGCGGCACCATTTAAACCCAAAAACAAACATCTAGATGCATTAAAAAGTACTTTTCTATCCACCTCTGTAAGCACGCCATGAGTTATTTACAAGCAGAGCCAATCCTCCCTATACGCAAAGTACACATTGTTGCGTAGGGCCCCCAAAACACCAGGGGACCCCCATCCACCCAAAGATGATTAATTTCAGTTTCGTTTTTGATTTTGGCCAGCAGTTATGAAAACATGAATGTTCCTTTAATGCGGTGCACTGTTGCCCTTCCTGCTTAACATCCAAATCAGTCAAATCATGTAAAGTGACTGTCATATACAGTCTCTATGTCGTTTTTGGTCGATACTAAAAAAAAAAAAACATGCTGTAGTCAGTATATTAGATCTGTGCATTCCGTGACAGCATCCTACTGCATAAACCTGCCACTGTCTGTCATCATCTGTTAATCAAACAACAAAAGGACAGAATTAATCACTGCTCTTCACTGAATATTGTTCATAACATTTTATGTTTAATTTATATGGTAAAGTCTATGAAGTGATTTATTTGTACATTTGATTAATCAATTTCTGTATAGGTGGCCATTAGGCTAAATTGTTTGTTTTATTTGTATATTTTTTCTTTTTTTATTCACTTTAATTTAATTTCTACTTTTTTTTTTATTCACTGTTGTTTTGACAGTGAAACTGCTCTGAAAGAATAGGTTAAGGTGTTGGGGAGCATTTTGGGGCCCCGACAGTTTTTGCTTAGGGCCTCCAGAATTCTAGGTTCGGCACTGCTTACAAGTGACTACTGTAGTCAGAATTTCCGTCAAGCTTTAAAATGTCATACTGTACAAATAACATCTACCATTTAAACAGGATAAGCATAAATAAAACAAAACTGAAGCATATAAAAAGTAAACTACTGAAACATGAATAAACTAAAGTGCTGCATGCTAAATTTTAAATTACAATGGGGGGAAAAATAATTTTTCACACAATGAAGGTTAGAATACTGACCAAATCATATAATTTTGACGGAGACCAAGTATAAAAAGAAACGAGCTTCGTAATCATAGCTATGATGCACTGGTGGGCAAATTCATGTTTTTCTCCAAAATACTACAAGCCGTAACAGAAACGCAAGGTAAATATAATATGCTTATTGGACAGCATTATATTATAATCATGCAGGTGACAGAGATAAAAAAATTCAAAATACAGCCCTGATGTTCTCCACAGCAACCTGCTCGTGCCCTTGGCATGCTCGTCTTCTGACTCCAAACATGGCACGGCACCTCAATCATCGTCTCATTGGGATATTACGTGGAATGAAAAGGGAAGAAGGCACAGATATACAGATGATACAAAAGCTTTGGCAGACATCCATACACACTCTCTGCTTTCAGTTAAATGCTGAGAATGGCCATGTTTGAGGAAAGACAGCTCATGTTATCGGTCAAAGCTACAGCACAAAGCATTTGTACAGAAGACAAACTGAAGGCCAGATGAGCAGACATCCAGCTCTTTCCACCAACACGGTACACTTTGGTGTAGAGGCACAAATCTCAAAGTCTTTTTCATGAGAACTTCTGGATATATAGGATGAACTATTATCTAACAATTTTTTAATCATTTAGACCTTTCTACATACAGTGCAGAGGACAGCGAGGAAAATAATCCATTTTCTTTTGTAGTTTTGACCGCATTTGTCAAGCTTAACCATTCAGTTTTGAAAGAATAAATGATCAAACAAATATTTTCTTTAAATTTAATGTAAGTTAATCAAAATCTACAAGACGAAATTTGCTCCCAAACTAGGAGCTTTGCACCATACTGAGTGACAGCTTCATTTAGGAAGTCTGCAACCCTGCTACCTATAATTTAATTTGATGTATTTTATTTCATATTAATTAAGCTACATTTTAACTGAAGACTGTTGACATTTACATGAAAATTAACAATTTTATGGAACATTATGCACCTCATTTGACTAAATATCTGCTGCTTTTTTATGTTTCAGAGCCTATTTTGTAGCGTATTCATGGAAAGCGCCATCTGATATGAAGATGGAAATGTAATGGCTGAGAATGCCTGATGATCACTGAATGAGTGTGTGGATGAGTAATGGATGTGAACATGACAGAAATGCAGTTCAGAAAAAACCAAAACAAATCACAAAAGAAGAGCAGAAAGAAACAGGGGAAAGGGAATTATGGGTAATAGAAGAAAAGTAGAACAAATACAAACAGATGGACATAGACACGGGTCCACTGAGGAATCTAGTGCGTGGTTTGCTACTAGATTTATAGGTGATTCGCTCAGATGTTTGGTGGTATACGGTCCAGCCTGTGGAGAAATGAATATAAGAGGGAGAGAGAGAGAGAGAGAGAGACAGGTGTAACAGCCGACACAGGCAGCGATCAGATCAGTACCCCATCAACAAGCATCATATCAGCAACACACCACAACACTGGTTAAGCGTCTCAGAAAACAGCAGTTAATGCAGATGTGTACATGTGCCTGTGTGTTTCTAACAATGGGAACACTTTTCTGGAATCTATATAACAGGTCACAGTCCTCTTATGCATCACTAGACACTTCCACACATGAAACCCATGTAAGGTTAAAGGTGCCATAGAATGCATTGATACGATATTTTAAATTGTTCTCTGATGTCAACAGAACGGAAGTGAACGCTGGCGTGATTTGCTGCCGCTGCTCTCCGATTGTTTGTTTAACTTTGGGCTTTTTTAACTTCGGCTTCTATTGAACTTTTAACTGTTTATTGCCCTGCTGATATACTGTCACCGATTACTGCGTTCATACCAGTTATACTTGGCTCTTTTGCTTCTCTACCTGACTTTCCTGTGTGAGCCAAAATGTGGATCAGCAAGTCGGCGATACTCATGTGGATTGCTGCGCTTCTCCTCACAAGTTCCTCGTCGCCCTTGTTTCAATACTCGGCTGCTGAGCTTCTCAAACTTTGCTTCAATCCGACTGCCTCAGCAGTTTTAAAATCTATACTGTACTCTGATCTGGAATACGCTTGCTTACCTCGACGGAGATATCTTCATCGTGGGTCTCGACAGAGTTTTAACATCGATGCCTCCACCTCAATCAACTCCTTCTGGTCCTCATCTCACCGTCAACCGAGATCATCCAGCAGGAGGGTGGACCATAGTGTGCTAACCAGTCTACCTACCCTTACCAAAAAGTAGTATACTTCAAGTTTATTTTAAGTATACTTAAGTAAAGTTCAAGTATATTTTGACTTTTTGTAACTATAAGTCAATTATACTTAATTGTCATTATAAGTATATATCTTAGAAGTACATAAAGCCAATTTCTTAGAAGTACATAAAAAGTAAACTAAAAGTATACTTTCCTATTTTTAGTTTAAAATAAGTATACTAATAGCACACTTGAATAAACTTCTTTTTCGTAAGGGTAGGTCCGCTAATGTTAATGCTAGCTCTGTCTCCCACAAGAACAATCTTAGTGATCTCCACTTTGGATTATACAACATCCGATCACTTTCGGGCAAAGGACTTTTTCTTCAGGATTTCATCAATGACTGCAAATATGACTTCTTTAGTCTGACAGAGACTTGGCAGCAACCAAATGACTTTTCCCAGTTGAACGAAGCAACTCCCCCCGGGTTTTTTACAGCTGTCAACCCCGCACTACAGGTCGCGGGGGAGGTCTCGCGATAATATATCGCGAGAGCTGGAAAGTCTCGCCTGTCTCTGTGCCACTTTATCAGTCATTTGAGTCTTTTTACATTAAACTAAATGGTCCATCCCCTATTATTGTAGCCACCATATATCGTCCACCTAAGCCCAATTCAGAATTCATCAATTAATTTTTAGCTTTTCTTACACTTATATCACCTCTCTCCCCTAATGTTATTATCCTTGGTGATTTTAATATCCATATTCATAATGACAATAACCACCTCACAAAAGACTTTATATCATGCCTTGATAGTTTTGAATTGCAGCAGTTTATTAATTTCCCCACCCATTCAAATGGTCATATCTTGGATCTACTTTGCTGCTTTGGTGTTACTCCTTTTAACTGTACTGCATTTGACCTTCCCATCTCTGATCATAAACTTATTTCATTTAATGCTAAGGCAACACTGTTCAAAACGAAACTGTCACGTACAATCTCTTTCCGTAACATCAAGTCCATTGACCCAGCAGCTCTAGACTCTGGTATTGCCAATCTTCCCAATATAGATTTCACATCCACCCCTGATGAACTGCTCAGTCACTACGATTGTGGCCTACACCATCTCCTTGATACCCTGGCTCCATTAAAAACAGGGACTGTTTCCTTTTCTCATTCTGCACCCTGGTTTACTTCTGAACATCGCCAACTGAAAGCTAGAGGTCGCCAACTGGAACGCCTCTATAGAAAAACTAGTTTGGCCATCCACAAACAAATGTTCTATAGCCATTTACTTTCCTATAGAGATTCTCTTTCCACTGCAAAGTCCAACTACTATACAGATTTAATCAGTTCGGGCTCTGGTAACTCTCAAGCACTTTTTTTCACTGGTGCATAAAACACTTTGTCCACCTGATTCTCTACCACTTCATTTTTACTCTACTGACTTTTGTAATTCTATTATGACATTTTTTACTACGAAAATTGATCGTATACATCAACAGTTACCCGCTCAGATCTCAACTTTCAAACTATCCTCTGATTTTCAAATATCTGCTTGTCATCTTTTTTCTGCCTTCACCCTTCCCTCTGCTGCTGAAATAACCAACCATGTTCGCAAATCTAAACCATCAATTTGCCAACTTGATCCTCTCCCGACTATATTGGTTAAAACGTGCATTCACTTCCTGACCCCTCTTATAATTCCAATTATCCATTCCTCACTTATCACTGGTATTGTTCCGTCACCCCTTAAATCAGCTGCAATAACCCCCATTCTTAAGAAGCCTGGAGCTGACCCCAGCAACTTTAACAATTTCCGTACAATTTCCTCCGTCACCTTTTTTTTAAGATTTATTGAAAAATATTTTTATTCTCAGATTCATGACTACCTTAACCAAAATAGTCTTTATGAACAGTTCCAATCAGGTTTCCGTCCCCTTCATAGCACTGAAACAGCTCTTGTTAAAATAACCAATGACCTCCTCATGGCTGCGGACTCTGGATTATTAACAATCCTTATCCTCCTGGACCTGAGTGCGGCTTTTGATACCATTTCCCACACCATCCTCATCAACCGATTAGCTTCCCTTTGATTATCTGATACACCCCTGCACTGGTTTAAATCATACCTCTCTGGCCGTACTCAGTTTGTACAACTTAAAACATTAAGATCCCACTCTGCCCCCCTTTCTTCTGGTGTTCTCCAAGGTTCTGTCCTTGGTCCACTTTTGCATTATCTTCTCCCTCTTGGCCATATTTTACGTAAACATAACATCCAGTTCCATTGCTATGCAGATGACACCCAGCTCTACCTATCCACCAAACATACTACATCCATCCCTCCCACCGCTTTATCAAATTGCCTTCAGGAAATCAGATCCTGATTCTCTCTAAACTTTCTCAAGCTCAATAGTGACAAAACTGAACTTCTCCTTATTGGCACCAAATCCATCCTCTCCAAAATAAATCATTTCTCCATCTTCATCGATAATTCATCTGTGTTCCCTTCCCCTCAGGTTAAGAGTCTGGGTGTCATCCTAGATAGCACTCTGTTATTTCAGTCCCACATTAATAACATCACTCGGTCAGCATATTTCCATTTACGTAACATCTCTCGCTTACGCCCATCTCTCTCCCCAAACAGTGATGAAATTTTGGTTCACACCCTGGTCACCTCTCGCCTAGATTATTGTAATTCTCTCCTTTATGGTCTACCTGACAAATCCATCCATAAACTACAACTAGTTCAAAACTCTGCTGCCCGTATCATTACCAGAACCCCTTCCATCAGTCACATAACACCTGTCCTGCAGCAACTTCATTGGCTTCCCTTCAAATATCGCATCATTTATAAGATTCTCCTCCTTACATTTAAAGCTATCAATAATATTGCCCCTTAGTATCTCACTGAGCTCCTCCATATCAAGATACCCACCCTTTCTCTGAGGTCCTCTTCTTCCATTCAGCTCATCTTCCCACATGCTTGTCTGGTTACCATGGGGTTTAGAGCTTTTAGTCACTCAGCCCCACATCTCTGGAACTTTCTGCACCACTACATTCAACACTCCACGTCCATAACCACTTTCAAAACTCACTTAAAAACTCATCTTTTCAGACAAGCATACTCTCTTTAATTTTTAATTTGTTTTGACTGTAAGGACATCACCCTTTTACCTATTGTTTTTAAATAGTATTATTATGTTATTATATTGCTTGTTTTCGCTGATTCAATGTTTAATGGATTAAGTGTTTTATTGTTGATTTTGTAAGGTGACCTTGAGTGTTGAGAAAGGCGCCTATAAATAAAATGTATTATTATTATTATTATTATTGTTATTATTATTATTATTATTATTATTATTATTATTATTATTATTATTATTATTATTATTATTATGTCCTTAGAGTGTGTATGTGAAGTTTTACCTCAAAATACCGAACAAATAATTTTTTATAGCTTGGTGAAATTGCCACTTTTAGGGTATGAGCCAAAACGCACTGTTTATGTGTATGTCCCCTTTAAATGAAAATGAGCTGGTGCTCCCGCCTCCCTTCTCAGAAGAGCGCGGAGCTTCAAGAGCTCTTTCTCGCGGGCAGACCACCAGTGTTACAGTTTAACTGGTGGTGACCGTATTACTGATCCTCACATTGCTTCCAAACGCAATTTTTAACTACCACATTCCTATTCACGATCATTCTGGTAGCACGTGAAGGCAGAATTAGTGAAAACAGGCAGAGACAACGGTAGCTTTAGCAACATTAGCCTTACACAGAGCCAAGAAGCTCTCTTGGAAAACAAAATATGATGCGTGAGGCTTACTTTGTCTGTAGTCTGGATGTTTGCGCATGAAGCGTTGGTATCGATCTCTCTTTCAGAAGCAATCTTTGCACAACTCCAGCGCTGAATTGACCCAAGTTTGTGAGGCAGTCCGGTGTAAAATGTTAGCACAATCATATAGGACTTTTCTGTTGTTTTTTTTCCCGGAACATTTCCTTTGAAAATTAAATGTAACCACCGTGTCCTCAGCATTGCTCTTTGGCTTCCTCAGTGTTACTCTTTGGCTCTTTCAGCAATGGCTCTTTGGCGCTGACATTGTACCTCCAGCAGCTACAGCAAGAAAACAGTAATCGGGGACCGCTGCTTCTCACTCAGGGCTGTGTATAGGGCAGAGAGCATCACAACTGTGCGGGACTTTCACAGAGTATGACGTCATAGTCTGGAACTGCTCGTGTGTAGAGACTGTTTATGATTTTTTTGGGATTATAAAACAACGAGTGAATGGATTTTTACCATTGTAGGCTGGTTGTTTTCACAAACTGTGGCCACACAACTGAGTTCAAACACCTTATAAAAGTGATTTTTGCATTCTATGGCACCTTTAAAGAACTGTAAAACTGCCATATGAACAATTCAACTTGTAACTAAACCATTATGATAGCACTTAGGACTATTCCAAATTATCCATGTCTTCTGGTGCAAATATTTATTAAATTTTTCCTGTCACTTTACTGCTCAAGAAAGTCCTTAGTAAAGTGTTATCAATAATATGTTAACAATAATATGGCTGCGGCATTGCATACAATGGTGGTATTGCAGGCATAGCAAGCTGATGCTCTTCTGGTCAGAGGAGAACTGGCCCGCCAACTGAGCCTGGTTTCTCCCAAGGTTTTTTTCTCCATTCTGTCACTGATGGAGTTTTGGTTCCTTGCCGCTGTTGCCTCTGGCTTGCTTAGTTGGGGACACTTCATTTACAGTGATATCGTTGACTTGATTGCAAATTATTGCACAGATACTATTTAAACTGAACTGAGCTGCATGATGACATCACTGAATTCAATGATGAACTGCCTTTAACTGTCATTTTGCATTATTGACACTGTTTTCCTAATTATTGTTGTTCAGTTGCTTTGACGCAATCTTTTTTGTTTAAAGCGCTATATAAATAAAGATGACTTGACTTGACTTGACTTCTTAAGGATATGGACAAAATGGCTTGCTTGACTCCTGAGATGAAGAGCTCAGCCGAACAACTGAAGTGCTTTAAGTCAAGAAGCATATTAGTTGCACAATCCGTTGTTATGTGACAGGGTTGGTGGTGACCGAGAGACACCTGTGGTTCAACCTCACAGATATCCATGAGAAAAAGAAGTCGGCTGGATAATTCTGTTGCTTAGTCAGGGCATTTTGCACACTTTCAGTAAATGATTCCCCTGCGGGTTCCTCGAAAGAAAAGCCAAGAAGCAGCCAGGTAGTCTTGACTCCCCCTAAAAAGCTGCTCTATTGGATTGAGATCTGGTGACTGTGGAGGCCATTTGAATAAAGTGAACTCATGTTCAAGAAACCAGTCTGAGATGATTAGAGCTTTGTGACATGGTGCATTATCCTGCTGGAAGTAGCCATCAGATGATGGGTACACTGTAGTCATAAAGGGATGGACATGGTCAGCAACAATACTCAGGTAGGCTGTGGCGTTTAAACCATGCTCAATTGGAACTAAGGGGCCCAAAGTGTACCAAGAAAATATCCCCCACACCATTACACCACCACCACCAGCCTGAACCATTGAGACAAGGCAGGATGGATCCATGCTTTCATGTTCTTTACTCCAAACTCTGATCCTACCATCTGAATGTCGCAGCAGAAATTGAGAGTCATCAGACCAGGGAACGTTTTTCCAATCTTCTATTGTCCAATTTTGGTGAGCCTGTGTGAACTGTAGCCTCCGTTTCCTGTTCTTAGCTGACAGGAGCAGCAACGGTGTGGTCTTCTGCTGCTGTAGTCCATCTGCTTCAGGGTTCAACGTGTTGTGCATTCAGAGATGATATTCTGAATACCTTGGTTGTAACGAGTGGTTATTTGAGTTACTGTTGCCTTTCTATCATCTCTATCCAGTCTGCCCATTCTCCTCTGACCTCTGACATCAACAAGGCATTTTCATCTACACTGCCGCTCATTGGATATTTTCTCTTTTTCGGACCATTCTCTGTAAACCCTAGAGATGGTTGTGCATGAAAATCCCAATAGAACAGCAGTTTTTGAAATACTCAGACCAGCCTGTCTGGCACCAACAACCATTCCACGTTCAAGTCACTTAAATCCCCTTTCTTCCCCATTCTGATGCTCGGTTTGAACTTCAGCAAGTCGTCTTCACCACATCTAGATGCCTAAATGCATTGAGTTGCTGCCCTGTGATTGGCTGATTATCAATTTGTGTTACCAAGCAATTGAACAGGTGTACCTAATAAAGTGGCCGGTGAGTGTATAATGCTTCCCTGACCTATAGGGTCAAAGGGCCCCTCTTTGGAGAATTGTGTCAAACCGCGAAAGCGTAATTGTTTTTCTCCTCACTGCCCTTGAAAATCTGTTCTGCTAGTTTCTTTGTGTTTTACATCCTGGCAAACCAATAGATCAACAGCTCCTCACTCATGTTCTGAGCCTTCAGAGCACAGGAGTCATTCCTCGAGTCATACGTTTACAATAATGTGCTTACCAAAAGGGTTGACCCCATGGTGCATGCTAGGCCACTTATATTGAATCAGGCCTTATGTTTTGTGACAGGTTTTTTGGGGAAGGCCTGCAACAGATAGAGGCATTCTATACTCCCGCGATCTCAGGGATTTCCCTATTCTGTGCACTTTCAGACAATAAGTTTGGCTCATATGGGCCTTAACATTTGCATGGTCGACCAAAGTCTTCTTCCACAGTCTTCATCTGTAGAACCACAGAGAACCATCTGTAGAACTCTTCCATAGAAAAGGGGTATAACATCCTGCCTGCCTCATTTCAATGAATTACGCCCCACAATGCTATGTGTCCTGGTGGTTCTGATTATTTTGCAGGAAATGTAGTCCAAGGTAGAGAAAGTAGCTATAGATAAAATGCATCCATCTCAGAAGGAATCCAGTTTCTACAGCCATTTTTCGTAGTTTTCGGATTCATTCCAATCCTAGGCTTGAATCTAATGAACTTCACTATTAGAAAGTGCAGTTTCGGAATGTTGACACAGAGGCACTGAAACACACGAAAGCAACTCCAGGGCATATGTGCTTTAAATTACCTTGAAGATTGGCTGATTTTGACAAGGCTATTCTCGGTCACCAAAAGAGGCCGGGTCTGAAGATAAACCCTTCAGAAGGGTAATTTGTTGTTGAGTGAAAAGTTGTTTTTCTAGAGGCACAGTCGATCTGAATTCATGCACAATGCACAATGCGCTACTTGTCCATTAATTTCACCTTTGTCCAAATCAACTCTGACAGTTCCTTTAATTCTGATTCCTGGCAGTTTGTTTAGCAGACTTTTTGGTCTCGTGGCAGGAGCTTCATCAATGGTAGCACTGAGTTTAGGCTGTTTCAGTGGTAGGTCAATAGCTGTGTTTGTCCCTTTTGGAATACTCATTGCACAATAAAGGTTAAACCCAAATGCTATTGGACCCTGTTACCTTGGAAACATCCCGATTGTTGACCCTGGTTAGCACTGACTCACTAACTTTATTGTTAGTTTTAGCCAGAGATACCTTGCTGAAGCACAAGATGACATCAGTGTTCTGCTTGAGCAGATGAAAATTGTAACTTAATGAGAGTATTACAATCAGAAAATGTTTTTGTCTTCATTGGGATTGGGCTTAAATGTTTAGAGGCATTTTTGCTCTGTTTTGTTTGGGTTTTGGAAATGTAATAAAATAAATTCCATTGCCCATCCTCTCAGGACACCTGGAATCAATGTTACAAGTACCCTGGGCACATCGTTTTCCATTTTTGTAGCATAAACACAATTAAACCGATGTGATTCGGAGCTTCCAGTGTTTCTCTATGGTGCTGAAACCTAAAGATGTCCGAGTTCTGATCCCTGTGCAACTGATACTCGACTGCCATTGGCTCATCTGCATTCATTGGGAGGGGCTTACTGATAGGTCAATTGAAGCCGTCATGTAGGTGTCAGTAGTTTTTTTACATAAAGCACCAGGGGGAATACATTTGTGCCCCGTGGGAAGTTCAGCATGGCACATTCTTATTTTGGCATAGAACATGCTTCCGGCACTGAAGGTGCTTCATGAGAAGGTTGAGGGCTGGAGAATGGATGTTGCATCCTCAGAAAATGAGTCATTTGGCAGGGTAGGGCAAAGGTGCATCTGTTCAGGTTGAATAAGAACCTACTTTCCCCTATCGTTCTCCCGTAGTCTTCCGAAACCTCTTTGGGTAATTGCTCTGGCTTATGTGTGGCTGATGACTGGTCTGTATGCCTTCGCGTCATTAAGTCGGTTCGTACGAGTGAACAGGAGGACAAAGTATATCATCTGCTGTTGGCACTGTTTTGGCCATCCCACATATGGTTTTCGGACCTGGTGTCTCTCCTTCAGGAGATACAGATCAGAGTGGAGTCACTCTTCCAGGCTCGGGGCAGCATGTGGCAAACCCAGCTGGAAATGTGGAACATTGGAGTTTAGACTTTGAACAGGAGACTCTGGTTAGTTCTGGTTTTACGTCTGAGATTACGGTAGAACTATATTGAATACAGTTCTACTGCCCTATTCAGACACAGTATGAGCATATTGCAATCCTTTAAATGTCTTGTGAAATCTTCAGGTCTGTAAAGATATTCTCAGTGTGCTGGAAGTCCAGGCTCTGATTAGGCCACTCAAGAACTCAAATTAGAAGGTGAAACTTGAACCCAATATGTTGTCATGTGCAGGTTTTCTTCAGTATCTTCCTTCCTTTTGGGGATTTTGCATAGAGGTGACTGGAAACCATAGAGGAAGATGACATTTACATTTACATTTAATCATTTAGCAGACGCTTTTATCCAAAGCGACTTACAAATGAGAACTATAGAAGCAATCAGAACAATGAGAGAACAACAACAGTATACAAGTGCCATGACAAGTCTCAGTTAGTCTAGCACAGAACTCGTAGCAAGGTTTTTTTTTTTTTTCAAGAATAGGAAAGACAAGAAAAGAAAAGGTAAGTGCTAGTATTAGTTGGTCAAGTGCTGGCGAAAAAAGATGAGTCTTTAGATGTTTTTTGAAAATGAGTAAAGACTCGGATGTTTCGAATTGAGATTGGGGGTCATTCCACCAGCCACCAGATGAAATCATGAAATGACATGAGCCGGATTCAAACTTAGGTTGCTGTGTAAGCACCACCACAAACAGAGTATGTGCAGTTTGTACCACATCTCTGGCAAAAAGTGTTCATATTACAGATTACACTCGACAAATACAGAAATTTTGTGGCAATGACCCAACTCCTTGAAATACATAAGATCAATTGCTTTTCTGCTCACGCATGACCTCATAATAAAAATATTTATGGCAATAATTAAATGTGTGAAAATGTCTACTGATCCATAAGAATGATGGCAGTATGCAATCCTTAAAACTTTCTTTGCTGTTCATGAAATCATGTTGTGTGACTGAGCCATTAGGCAGCCGTTTAAATGTCACATTCCAGTTGACTCCATTTAAACGAAGTAAATGAGTGGAGTGCACATGAGATACTGTGAAAGTCGGTAATAATCCCATGTGTGTGAGTGAGATATGCGTGACAAAAAAACATAGAAGGAGAAAGACATGATAATTTAGAACATTATACACCGTTCAGAAAGGCAACTCTGACACCTTTGTCTTCTGCATATCAACTATAAATGACTGTCACACTGCATCCAAGCCAGGCGGAATGCATATTAAACAATAAATCATATGGTTTGGTTTCTATGTGTGTTGATTAGGGCAGCTCCAAACATTAAAGTCTTGCTTCGCATAATTGTATCCATTATCAAATATGATGTAATAGGCTGTGTTTGTGTTACTACTGTACATGATGCATTTTGCTTTCCATGAGGCCAGTGGACACTAGACATTTGTTGCATTGTGGCTGGTTAGGGCAGTGGCAGATGCATTTACAGCAAATATGTACAGCAGCATATGCTTGACAGGCTATTGTAGACAACAGCCGTGTGAGTGTGTTCACCTTGTCGGGGTGGTGTGTGTGTGGTGGGGCCGTAGATGTTGTCAGAGGACAGAGAGCCCTTGAGCGAGCAGGGCTGCTGAGTCTGGACTGGCTCCAGCGGTTCTGACACGGGGCTCAGCGTGGCTGTGCTGGATCCCACTGAGCTGTTACCCAGAACTGAGCTCTTGATTGGAGACCCTGACACACTGGAGCACGTCTCAGCTACAGGAGAACACAGAGGGTTGACAGTGACAAATCTGGCCTTTTGTAGTGTGATTTGCTTAGAGGATCTTAAATATTGGTGGATTAAAGTTTAAAAGAATTTAAACAAATTAAAATACAAAGTTGCACAGGTTTCACAAAACTGGAGTAGACTGCATATCTGGAAATAGTATTATTTGTACAATTATTACTATAATTACTTTGCCAAGCCAACACACTGAGCTACAATTTATGCTTCTACAGCATCCTAGAGCTTTCAAACAATGACCACCAAACTTGGCACAGACCTTCATGCTGTTCTGACTCAGAATGCTATATCTTTTCTAAATGATCAAACTTACAAAAATCTTGGTAGCAACTTCTGATATTCAGTCAAAGCATAAAGCATCTCTGGTAACGTATGTAACCATGGATCCCTGAGAAGGGAACGAGACACTGCGACCTGTAGGGGTCGCTATGGGGAACACCTTCAGTGTGACTGGTGTCTAAAGCATACATCTAAACACGACAATAACATGGCAACCCTCTACATTGCGAGTAAATCACTCGCATATGCGACTAAATCTTCATACTGGCAACTAAATTATGTCTTATTTTAGCCAATGGCTAATAAATTCTCAGATTTTACTCGCCAGTGTGTGAGTTGAAGGCCAAGTATAAGTTTAACACAGATATATTTTCACTCACGAACACTCTCTGACCGAACTCTGACTGAGTTCTTTATAGTTTAAGTGTTCTTTGATAGTTTTTTGGTTTTTCTGAATGGATGCGCAGCGCACCTGTATTTGACGTACTGTAAACTCTAGTGTGAAGGCGCACGATGCGCCGTCACCTTCTCTCACACACGCAGAGAGAGAGAGAGAAAGAGAATTGACGTGCTACATGTAAACAATATTCTTTGTTGTAGTTTCCTGTCAAAATAACGGAGTTCATTTGGATTTTTTCAGCTTTTAAGAACTGCCGGGTTTTCCGGTAGTGGACGGGACTAATGCACAAACGGCAATCTCATTGGCTGGTGCTCACCTATTATTGTCCCTGTTTTGATTTCAGCAAATCAGTTCAAGTGAATTCACACAGCCTGATTAATATTCATAAATCCAGCAGATCGTTAATCCTTAGTGCATTTCATACAGTTCTTATTAGTATAATTCGTATCATTATCTTATCAGTATTTCTGTGAGTTTCTTCCCAATTTTCTTTTACAGAAACACTGAATGACCAAAAAAGCAACACCACTATTCCTAAGTTCAGTTAAAATGACTAATATGCATACATGGTTATTAAGTTTAAATTCTAAATACTAAAGTTATATCATTAAATAATACTTGACTATCATATTATACATCGACGTCATCACACGGCATGACCACAGTATAAAAGGGTGCCGGGAGAACACATCATTCACTTCTTCATCAGAAGATTATTTCTGAAGCATGGCAAGGGAACTAGAGGACACAGTGTCTCGTTCCCTTCTCATGAAACCATGGTTCCATACGTAACGCGAGACATTCCCTTCTGAGGGAACTTCAAACTGCATTCTCTAGGGGTCACTATATAGAATGGTATACCCACACCACCATGAGAGGAGTGCATGCCAGAAACCATGGCAAGCACTAAGTACCAACTCTACCATTGCCATTGGAGTTGCCCCAATGGACGTCTTGACAGCTGTCAGTGACATTATCCCCCTTCAGCCAAGGGCCTGAGCTGCATACCCTAAAAGAACTTACCTGTTCAGGGCTACCGCTGGTTCTGAATAAACCTGCTCAAAGAACTGACTTGACAGATCTTTGGTAGCAGCACCCTGCTCAGAAATGTATCAGCAGATATACATAAGTTGAGTGAACCGGGGCCTAAACCAACCCAGAGAAAGGATTTTAGAAAGCGCGGAGAGAGCTTAGCATACACACTTACAACAATGTTGATTTTAGAAAGTGCACAGAAGCTCAGCGTGTGCACTTACCATAGCATGGATTTAGAAACACCATTGCTTATGGGGTAAACAAGGCTGTATTAACACCCAGGGGCCCAACGTGACTGTGGTATGCTCACAGAACAGAATCCAAAGCATCTGCTCACAGATGCCCGGACAGGAAGCAGTGCGCTTGCAAGAGCCCCTTCATGGTGAGGGGAGCACAGCTAGCTCACTTAACAAGCAACCTGCCAGGGAGGCAGGAGATGGTCCAGCCCCCTGGCATGATTGTTATCCGGAGCTCAAAAGAGCGGAGGCCCAACTTCAAAAATAGAAGTGGGACTCAGATCGAGAGGGGCGTGCTCATGAAACCCCCAAGGGCACTGCTAAGCTCAACCCACAAGGAGAGTGGCTGAACAGGGAGGCAGAGAGAGGCTTAACAACCTGAGGCTGCTACTCAATGGAGCTCAAACGAGCGGTGGGTTCAATGAGAGAAGTCCACAGACGCTCAATCGCTAGGCTCAAAGACAACCCTCTGGGGTGGGGGGAGCACTGCCTGGCTTGACCCAAATAGAGGCAGCTTATCAGGGAGGCAGCAAGCAGCCCAACTACCTGATGTCACTGCCACAAAGCTCAAGAGCGGAGGGTTCAACCCCTAGTGGGAAGAGAGAGGAACCTAGCTCGACCAAAACGATCAATAGCCTAGGGTCAGAGGACCTAACTCTCAAGTAGAGAGGAGGACTCACCCAGTCTGCCCAGGACCGACGAGCTCAAGGGGACCCTCTCGCAGTGAGGGGAGCACAGCCATGTCTGGGGAGCAGATAGAATGTAAATGGGACATCAGCAATGGGATCCTGCTAGAAGCGGATCACACATTTCTAAAGGGAACAACAGGGTCCCGGCATAAAGGCAACTGACCAAAGAGGTGACAGAAATGGGCCTAACACTCAAGTTTTTCGGGAGCAGCGCTCTCTGCTCTCAAGCTGAGGCGGGCCCTTACAGCACATACTAGGAGCGGCTCATAGCTAACCCTCACAGTGAGGGGAGAAATTCTCAGCTCGACCAGAAGGAGGCACTAGATTAGAAGGGGTATCCCAGCAGGGCCCAATAAGAGACAGTCCACTAGTGCAGCTTGACATGGTCTCATGCTCTCAATCTCGATACTAGTACTCAGAAGAGTACTGGCCCACAAGAATGACTCGCAGGTCCTGAGATTGCAACATTATACTGTGGACCTGATGCTGGGAGGCTTCCGCAGAAGCCCAGGCTGCGTGTCCAAGCCGAAGATAAGGGCTATCACCAGCCTGAATCCAGTACCAATGAGTGAAACCATCACTGTAATCGGTCAACAGCAGGAGGTCCTGACTTAACGGGGGTCAAACTTAAAAGTCAGAAAACAGAACAGGTCCAAGTAGCACTGCAGAAAAAGCTAGTATTGAATACACAAGAACTAGCAGTAGAGTAGATGAAATGGATCGTACTCACAAACCATGGCTCCTGCGCATGACTCAGGCACATGGATACAGGCTGGAGGCGAACTCCGAAAGAGCACTGGGGTCCGGACCATCAGTAGGTAGTTCTATGAGACATAGAGACTAACCAAAGCATCACAGGCCTAGCATAAGCAACTGCAATGCAAGTGCAGGAGGCTCCTACCTAACCTCAGTCAGAAGGGAAGCTTTTTAGGGGGATTAAGGAGAGGAAGATTAGAGCAGATGTAATACTCTCAGGGGAAGGTGAGTAGATGGTTCAGGTTTTACTCTGGTCCAGACGAGAGCATTGAGATGCCTAGTCTGGATCACCTCCCTCAAATCTTGTCTGACACCCTTAGACCCATGCCCCTTTTGAACCCTACCTGCAGGTGGGGGAGGGGCGCGAGTCACAAAAGTAGTCTTCTGAGCCTGCCTTTGATCCTTAAGTTGAGATGGGCCAGGACCCCTTTGTTGCTCAGGCTCAGACCTGAAGGTCAGAAGGGGAAACTGGCTCATCAAGAAGAAAGCCCTTCTCTTTCGACCCGATATCCACCAGATTCACCCACAGATATCTCTCCATAACCAACCATGGCCGCCATGGATTTGTCAATGGCAGTGGCAGCCTGCTTAGTGGCACAGAGAGCAAGATCTGTGGTGCAATGCAACTCAGCCACCTCATCAGGGGATAGACTGACCCTTATCCATGTCTTTTAGCAGATCAGCCTGATAAGCCTGAAGCACTGCCATGGTGTGCAACGAGGCTGCAGCCTGACGTGTTGCCGCTTATGCCCTGCCATTCAAGATGTATCCTGAAGGGGTTTGGACGGCAGGGAGGGAGCCTTAAGGGAAGATGTCTCCCCCATAGAGAGATAGCAGGCCAGTTTGTCTTTAAAAGGGGGTGTTTTCTCATAACCATTCTCACGCATCCCCTCAATGTTAGTATAACTAGTATGCTGGAATCTATGGATGTGAGACAAGAATATATTTTTCCAAGCCTTCTCGAACTCCACCTCGAGGCGTCACCTTTCTTGGCCCACTTCCATGGCAAGTCAAGCCTTACCATGGCGTGATCCATAACCTCAAGAAGCTCATCATACATGGGGCAGGAGGATTGGGAGGACTCAGTCTTGACTTCTTTGTCCTCATCTGACATCTCCTGCTCATCCTGGCTTGGAGCCAGCAGAGCACTAGCTGCTGGATCAGACAATGTAAGAGAGATAGCATCGTCGTCCAGCAGCTCACTCTCGTCCGTGACTGATGAGCGCAAAAGGGAAAACCCCTCTTTTAACTCATCAGCCAGGTCCACCTGCGATCCCCACAAGCTCATTTTCTCCATGCCTAAGCAACGGAGGGTCCTTAACCACGGGGAGCTGATGACTGTATAGAAAAAAGCTCACAGTGCACGCAAACTGCCCCCTCGAGGGCATCGCACGCGTGCTCTTCGCCCAAACAAAAGATGCAAAGATTGTGTGAGTCATCAGGTATCAAATAATATGGACACAGATCCACACACTTCTTAAACGCCTTCCTAGTGCTCGCCATGGTAAAGAAGAGTTATCATTCTTACCGGAAATGCACGCTTCAAGCAAAACAGTCCTGAAGACGAAGAAGAGGATGGCATGTTCTCCCGGTGCCCTTTTATACTGTGGTGGCGTCGGGTGATGATGTCACAGGCTGTCACCAGCCAATGTTATTGTCGTGTTTAAATGCACGCTTTAGACACCAGTCACGCTGAAAGCGTTCCCCATAGTGACCCCAGTTTGAAGGTCCCTCGGAAGGGAACTTTAAATTATTCAATTGTCAACTTTAAACAATTTTTTTTTTATTATTATTAGCAATGGTTGCTAAGGTAAAAATACCTATTACCACACACACACACTACAGCCCGACCGACATGTGTTTTTTTGGGGCCGATACCGATATTAGGGAGTAAAAAAAAAAATCGATATATCGTCCGACATTCTTTGTATATATTATAGTACAGTACCAGTCAAAAGTTTGGACACTTTCCCATTCGTGTATCCAAACATTTGACTGGTACTATATATATAGAATACAGTATATACATAAACAGAATATATATACATAAACACATCTTTTGCAATGATCACTCAAATGTGATGATCAAACACTTGTGATGTGACAGAGTAATTGAGGGAGGGCATTTAACAATTTAACAATAAACTTTATTATCCAAAATGGGTCTGAAGTTCATTATTAAGCCCCCGGGATCACTAGATTGGTCGGTGCCGGACTGCAAATTTAACCACCCGTAACTCCCGAACCCCGGGGGTTATCGACGCGGGGGTGGTCTCATTCGAAAGAGGGCCTCTAGATGTACACTCGATTGCATTCGAGAGGGTTCCTCAAGCTGAAGGGATCCCCCAATTTGGTGTGGCCATTACGGAGGTATAGCCGTTCAAAGTTTCAATGGTTTTCCATAGACTTAAGCTTTAAAGCGTTTCATCCAGGTCGCCAGCAGCAAACAATGGTGCGTGCTCTGCTGGACAAACGAAGTAGTTATACCATTTCAAGCATTTTATCTGCTTTATATGTTCTGTAAAAAAAATTTAAATATTCATATCGGCGGCCTATTCGCCGATATATTGGTATATTGGTATACAGGCTCATATCGGCCGATAATATCGGCAAAACTATACAGGTCCTTCTCAAAAAATTAGCATATTGTGAAAAAGTTCATTATTTTCCATAATGTAATGATAAAAATTAAACTTTCATATATTTTAGATTCATTGCACACCAACTGAAATATTTCAGGTCTTTTATTGTTTTAATACTGATGATTTTGGCATACAGCTAATGAAAACCCAAAATTCCTATCTCAAAAAAAATTTGCATATTTCATCCGACCAATAAAAGAAAAGTGTTTTAATACAACAAAAAAAAAAGTCAACCCTTCAAATAATTATGTTCAGTTATGCACTCAATACTTGGTCGGGAATCCTTTTGCAGAAATGACTGCTTCAATGCGGCGTGGCATGGAGGCAATCAGCCTGTGGCACTGCTGAGGTGTTATGGAGGCCCAGGATGCTTCGATAGCGGCCTTAAGCTCATCCAGAGTGTTGGGTCTTGCGTCTCTCAACTTTCTCTTCACAATATCCCACAGATTCTCTATGAGGTTCAGGTCAGGAGAGTTGGCAGGCCAATTGAGCACAGTAATACCATGGTCAGTACACCATTTACCAGTGGTTTTGGCACTGTGAGCAGGTGCCAGGTCGTGCTGAAAAACGAAATCTTCATCTCCATAAAGCTTTTCAGCAGATGGAAGCATGAAGTGCTCCAAAATCTCCTGATAGCTAGCTGCATTGACCCTGCCCTTGATAAAACACAGTGGACCAACACCAGCAGCTGACATGGCACCCCAGACCATCACTGACTGTGGGTACTTGACACTGGACTTCAGGCATTTTGGCATTTCCTTCTCCCCAGTCTTCCTCCAGACTCTGGCACCTTGATTTCCGAATGACATGCAAAATTTGCTTTCATCCGAAAAAAAAAAAAGTACTTTGGACCAATGAGCAACAGTCCAGTGCTGCTTCTCTGTAGCCCAGGTCAGGCACTTCTGCCGCTGTTTCTGGTTCAAAAGCACACGCCTGTGCACGGTGGCTCTGGATGTTTCTACTCCAGACTCAGTCCACTGCTTCCACAGGTCCCCCAAGGTCTGGAATCGGTCCTTCTCCACAATCTTCCACAGGGTCCGGTCACCTCTTCTCGTTGTGCAGCGTTTTTTGCCACAGTTTTTCCTTCCCACAGACTTCCCACTGAGGTGCCTTGATACAGCACTCTGGGAACAGCCTATTCGTTCAGAAATTTCTTTCTGTGACTTGCCCTCTCGCTTGAGGGTGTCAATGATGGCCTTCTGGGTTAACCTCTTACCCATGATTGCGGTTTTGATTAATGAACCAGGCTGGGAGTTTTTAAAAGCCTCAGGAATCTTTTGCAGGTGTTTAGAGTTAATTAGTTGATTCAGATGATTAGGTTAATAGGTCGTTTAGAGAACCTTTTCATTATATGCTAATTTTTTGAGATAGGAATTTTGGGTTTTCATGAGCTATATGCCAAAATCATCAGTATTAAAACAATAAAAGACCTGAAATATTTCAGTTGGTGTGCAATGAATCTAAAATATATGAAAGTTTAATTTTTATCATTAACTTTTTCACAATATGCTAATTTTTTGAGAAGGACCTGTATATTGGTAGGGTTCTAATACACACACATACCTAAAGTGAGACTGTTGGAAAAATATCACTAATCTTAAAAGTTAAACTTTGACATGAACCATGCTCTGCACCGTTGGTGCTTCAGACATTAATAATTCCTCAAATCATGTGTCTTGTTGGGGAAAGCTGTACTATTACTTTAAGCAATCAAATTGATAATAAAATGTGCACAGTGGTGCCAAGTTTTGCAGACCAAACATGTACATTTTCTTTAGATACTAGTTACATTTTAAATACACTTAATTTAACAGAAGCCAGATAGCATTCTCTTGGCCATGTTCCTCAGGGGTCCAAAATATATTGGTGTCTGTGATTTTAAAGCTGGTACTCCGGCTCACACAAACTCTTGCATACATACTAGAGGGGTTGCTTCGGTTGTTCCTAAGATGTTGCACCATGGGATTGAGCAGTCGGCTACCCTTCAGCTTGTGTTTGGAGGCTCTGCGGCGACGGCCTGTAGGCGGCACTGCATGCAAGAAGCCCATGCTGGGAGGAACTGGTCGACCTAACCGAGAGTACAACTGCTCGATCTCTCCTCTCTGATGAGCCTGAAGCTCGGAGATCTCCTTCATGTGCCTGCAGACATCAAACATTGTGTTCTCTTATTTAGTGAGGGTGTCTATATGACAGGTATAATAACATCAGCCAAAAACGGAAAGTAAATTATTACAATTATTTAATTGCGATGAAACATAAATGTGCACTGATGAATTGTCAGTGGTCTAAAATACCTGAGTAAAATTTAAACTGACTACTTGTACTTTTAATTTATTACATTTCTCAATAATAATAAAAAAATATATTTTTTTTTCAAGTTAAAAAAAAAATGCAAAAAAAAAAATGTAATGGGCTGCAGTTTTTGAGTTCCACTTCGCCACATTTAAAATGTTGTTGTCTAGATAGATGTTTTGACCTACAGCCATTGTTTTTTGTTTTCTCCCTTTAACCAAACCTGTCTGACAAAACATTTTATTCAGTGTATTTTTAAGAAATTTTCACTTTTCACTGAGATGTTGTTTTTTATTTATGTATTTATTTATTTTTTTGTTAGGGTACTTGTACTTTTTAATACTCAACTACAGTTTGAAGTTGTACTGTTTTACTTTTACTTAAGTATGTTTTTGGCCAGATACTTGTACTTTTAATTGAGTAAAAATTTCACTGAATAACTACTTTCACTTGAGCATAATTTTAGAGTATTTTTAAGACCAAGCACCTGTATTAGGAAATGAAGGAGGTTCAGTGGTGGTAAATGAGGCCTTTTTGAGGCAGTTTTTACTGGAGCTCTTTGATTTGATCAATGTTTCTTTACTCACTTCTCTCTCAGCTTCTGCAGTTCTCGTTTCATATCAGCGTCCTCAAGCTCAGAGTCATTATCACTGCTGATGTAAGCGGAGTGGGCGTGGCCGCTAACCGAATGGGCGTGTCCATTCACCAGAGGACAAGGGGGCGAGTCGGAGCTTTGGACGCTGCTGTTGTGTCCCGAGCGCCGGAGGAACGCCACTGCCCGCTTCATGAAGTCCCCGCCGCCTGACTCTGACTGGGCAGGAGCCAGAGACGAGGGCTTAGTGGACAGAGTCTCACTCTGATCCTCCTCTCCGGTGTCCGAGGACAAGCACTGCACCATCCCGTCCGCTGACAACGAGCTCTGAGCGCAAGGCATTGTGGGTCTGGCCTCTGAAAAGGAAGTAGTTGTGTCCTGAAAAAAAAAACAAAAAAAAAAACGAATGTAAATGATGATGTCAGACTCACGAACAATAGAGCAAAATGCATGCAAATACCTAAAAATAAATGACTAAATATTGATAAATAAATAAAACATTTAACTGATGGATTCTGTGTTTAGAATGTAATACTGTACAGCATACCGTCTACTACAGTATGTGAAACAATAACATTTCAATAAGTATTGCGCTACATTGCTGTCACACGACTTTATCATGTTACACCGAATGTTCGGCAGGCAAAATTATTTGTCAGAATAAGCGAAAAGACTGAATAAATTATACCGAACAATGATATTTTTGGTGATGTGATCAAATAGCACTCACCCTAGAGTGAGAGACGCGCACTCTTTATAATGCAAAGCATGTCGGCAGCGTTTAAGCATTTAAAACTGTCCGAGAAAGACGCAAAAATCATTACAAGCACCGACAGCGAGAGACTGTTTAGTACTGCATCGCATGTCTCTGTTGAGAAGTGGAAGGGGTGATTGTTGCTGGGTACTGTATGATTGAAATGACGAAATGGCCTCAGACGATAAGTAAATAAACTGCACAAGCTCCTTAGCCAGGGTTCAAACTGCAAGGGAAGAAAATATGTGCTAAAACTGTGTTACTCGTCAGTTGCTCAGTAACAATTTTTACAAGGCATGGATGCGACAGTGTAATACGTGTGGCAAACACCTTCCTAAATTTTTTCAGCATCATTACTCCAGTCTTCAGTGTCACATGATCTTCAGAAATCATTCTAATATGATGATTTGCTGCTCAAAGTAAGTAAAAGTGACGTGA
Source organism: Cyprinus carpio (assembly GCF_018340385.1). NCBI lineage: Eukaryota > Metazoa > Chordata > Actinopteri > Cypriniformes > Cyprinidae > Cyprinus > Cyprinus carpio. Next base: position 28,546,766 of record NC_056604.1, read on the forward strand.
TATGAGATGATGGCAGTATTGGATACAGAAATTAGTTAATAACTGTCATCCTTCCTAACTGTCAACGTAACATGTTTACAGTCGTGTTTCTGGTCTCAGATTGTAGCTTTTTATTTCTCACAATTTAATACATTTGTGAATTTCTGTCATGATGGTTAACATTGAATGTGGTAATAAAGAAGCTTTAAACTTCATCCGTACGATGATGAAAAATCCCTCTGGTAAAGCAAAGATACATACTGTATAATAACAGCACACAGTTAACAATATGTAATGTTTGTATTTAAGATACTGAGCCAGGAAGTGTGCACGTGACAAACGAAGGAACGACTCGAACCCAAAGACTCGAGAGATGAAGGAATTCTTTCTGTTTCTGGTACAGACTGCACAGCTTCAGTTGATGGGAAGGTGACGGGACAGAAGGATGAACGATACAGATCAGGAGGGGAGGGAAACTAACAGACTGCGGAACCTGAAACAATTAATTAATCATTTCTGTTTCTCATAATCTGGCCTTGATTGCATTATAGTTTTATTGTTTATTCAAAACAACGCTTAAATAGATGTGTTGTGGAATTTGGCTATTAACGTAACATTTTAAATATATTCTGCTGAAATGAACGAAATGACTTGAAAAAAAGATTCGTTTGTTCAGACAAACCTGATATAAGTCAGGAGGTGCCGAGTAACGGTTGCTTTGTGACTTCGATGTGGATCTGTGTCCGTTCTGGATTACAGGAACAGCTGCAGATTCAAGATCAATCACGTGATCTCCACCATCGTGAGAAGACACGTCTGAATCTGTTGGCACTATCTGCAGCGCACAAACACAGAACGCTGTCAAACTGTGACCAGTCATTTCAGAGAAGCATATATATCACTCACAAACAAACAAACAAAATCAGTGATAACCTGGAAGTGGCTCTTGGATGTGTGTGTATCAGAAGCGGACCCGGAGTCTTTTCTGGTCAGAAGTCTTTTGAAGGCTGATCGACATTTGGGAAAAAAGAAAGAAAGCACAACAATAACAGTTGTCAATAGTGACAATTCTTGTAGTCTGCAGTACGTCTACATATCTAGAGTCTCGAACCGGTCTTCCACCGTCGAGCCGTCATTCCATTCCGTGCTGAATTACAGGCCCAGAACGGTTCCTAATCATAGAAACATAACTGGAACCATTCACTAACATTTTTATAACCGTTCGGCACCGACACGGGGAAGAGATTAGCACGTTCACACACACACACACACACTTACGGGCGACAGCAGAATCACTCAAGGTCCCGAGACTGTCGGATCTCTCTGGAATCTGCGGCTACAAAAAAACAAAAAAAACAAAAAAAAGAAAACCTGAGAAATATGGTATAACAAAATTATTTCCTACAGAATTAACATGGACAAACTCTCTTCAGAAATAACAGGAATGAAGGCAACCAGTTGACTGCTGTACAGTTTACTTGGCCATTTCTACTCCCTTGAGTTTGTAGAAATGCACTTTATAAAATAAACATTAATATTATTATGTAACCTCAGGTCTAGGGTTGATGGCCAGAATTGGTTATTATTCAGAACTGGTTCTATTAAAAAGACAAAAGATTTATTCTGAATTTCATGTGAAATCAGGAAGAGAAAAAGAGTAGGAAACGGCTCACTTATATAATGTTCATGTTAAAATGGAAGATCACACATATGGTAGGGTTTCGTCTAATGTTAAATAGATTCTTTTAACTGAGAACGTGCCCACGGCTGCTTATTGCTGGATAAATACTCGGAATATACAGTGTTTTCACTTTATTTTTAATGTTTTAATTTTTGTACTTATCATATAACACTTGTTGCATGCCGATTTTATTGCTCTTTAATGTGATATTTTGTTTGTTTGCGATTCTTGCATTTTTTTAAGTAGAAAGCGTATGCGTCGAAATATCATGACAAGATTTTCCCTTGTTTCGTCATACCCGATTAATGTTTGAAAACTGTGGTTAATATGTTTTGTGAAAAAGGCCTGTTGCTATATAAAATATAACCACTTTTGCCTTAATAATAGACATAACGAGTGCTATTGTTGTTTACACTGATTCATTTTCCTGTTCATATATGTTAACATCTCAAAAAATGTGTTTTAGGGTTCCATGACACTTTATAAGCTTATTGTACTACTGTAGTAAAAGCAGTGTATTATGTATAATAGAGTATTATGAGAGATAAATGGTGAGTATGATTTTCTGCATCTGATACAGCATCTTAATTAACAGACCGCATATTTGAAGTCCAAACAAGTACATTCTCGCCTAGAAAGCTCTTAAAACTACATTCGTTGACACAACACAATATTATTCTTAAATTACAGTGGATTTGGGCGTCCACCATTGCACATGTCCGTTATGAGAAATACGGCAAGCGGAAATGACACAAACGGTGAAGTGGTTGGTGGAGCACTGTTATCACTCTAATATCAACACTCTTATCAGCCAATCAGATTGAGGGACCAGAAAGAACTGTGGTATATACGTATATATATATATATACACACAGTAGTCAACATTTGAACTAGATCAAAAAAGTTAATCAAAGTTGTCTTGTGGTTTTAGGACAAGTCTGATTAAAGTTTTTAATGTATATACTGTACGTGTGTGTGTGTGTGTGTGTGTGTGTGTGTGTGTGTGTGTGTGTGTGTGTGTGTGTGTGTGTAGTGCCTTGCGAAAGTATTCAAACCCCTTCTTTTTTTTCATGTTTTACGTTGCAGCCTTATGTTAAACTGCTCTAAATGACTTTTTTCCACATCAGTCTTCACTCCATACACCATAGTGGCAAAGTTGATAACAGGTTTTCAACATCTTTGCAAATTTATTAAAGATAAAAAACTTTATTCCATTGCATAAGTATACATATTCGTATTTTGGACATCCCTGGTTTAACTATAGTAACCATGTTTTTATTTATTTTCTATTGGTAGTATAACCATGGTTAATTTTCATAAGGGCTGAGAGCTCATATTGTTTAACACAAACTATACTTCCTAGCCATCTTCAAAACACATCTCTTCCATCTTTATTTAACCCTCTAACTCTAGCACTCTCCATTCTAATTCCATTCTTTAAAAAAATGCCTCTAACACTAGCTTGCGCTTTTCTTTTTCTATTCTATCTGTTTTCTTTTTATTATTATTAAAAAAAAACCTTGCTATGTGTACTGCGTTAGGCTAACTGAGACTTGTTATAGCACTTGTATATCATTGCTCTTTTGTTGATTTTTATTGCTTCTATTTTTATAAGTCGCTTTGGATAAAAGTGTCTGCTAAATGACTAAATGTAAATGTGAATGAATACGATGAGGATTGACTTTACCAGTTTTTCTGCTTTCCTCACGGCACCGTCACTGCCCTGACTGCCGGACAGCGGAGGTGATCCGGGCGGCTCGGAGGCGGAGCTTGTGGTTTGCGAGGGGTGGTACTCTTGGTACAAAAGGTTTCTCAGTTTCTCATCCAGAGTCTTTATCGTTCTGTCTGCAAACTCCAGCCTGGGCGGCCCTTCCCCATCCGATTCACCTGGCTGCAGGGGCGGGGCGTTCTGGGGCTGATGGGTGGGGCTCTGGGGCTGGTGGGTGGGGCTCTGAGGCTGGTGGGTGGGGCTCTGAGGCTGATGGGTGGGGCTCTGAGGCTGTGATTGGCCGCTGCTGACTGAAGCCTGTGGAGTGGGCGTGGCAAAGGGCTGAAGCAGCACCACGGGCGGGGTCTGGGTCTGGCTGATGGGCGGCTCCGCGCCAGGGCTGCTGGTGTAAGCGACCGGCTGCTGAGGGACCCCCGCCGCTTTCTGAGCAGAGACGTCCAGCGAAACAGGAGGCACAATGGGGCAGCATGGGATGTCAGGAACCACAGCTGCGCAGGCAGCCTGAGGGCCCTTGGCCGACGGAGCAACCTCAGAGAGGGACGCCTGTGGCACCAATGGTCGTTTCTGCAGAGGTTTGGCACCGGCTGTGTTCACATCCTGCGTTTGAGATGTAGAGGAGCTCTCTGGGTCTGGAGAGACACAAGCAATAGTGTGAGATGATCATTTGTAAGCATGTTTAGTAGGGATGTGATGATATTATCAACATCATGGTATCGCGATAGCAAAATTGTATCGATATTATCGTGGTCACATGATGATATGAAAAGATAGGTCTTCCGGGCAAAAAGTGTAATTTTTCAAATATATTTAAACTTCTTATTCTAACATAAAAGGTCTTTAAAGTTGTGTTTTGGTCCATTATGCTTTGGCACAGTATCTGTCAAATGAACTAAAACCGGAAGAATGATTGCTTAATCCCTTCATCAAGTCTGTTTTTGCTGTGTGTTTCAAACCAAAACACACACTTGGTTCTCTACTGTCGTTTCCGTCAAAATAAAAGCCAACAAAAATAAAAGTGCAGTTTGAATTAATGACAGCTAGTGGTTTAAATGGGTAACATCACTGCAGACCAAATTCAAAATATCTCTTTCCAGTGTAGAAATTAGGAAAGAAGTATTGTAATTTTCTTACTGTAGGGTAAAGCAAAAATAAAATACCTATGAAATATTTTTTTTATTATTTTTTTTTTTTACAATGCAATTGTTTTACAATATATAAGTCTTCTTAACAAATTGGGTTTGAGTTGTTTTTTTTGGTATATTGAATTGATTTTATTGTAAGAATTTAACTAAAATGTACAAAATTTGTCTCTTTTTAAATATCACAATAAATATTGTATCATGGACTTTATATCGAGATATTATCATATCGTGAGATTTTAATATTGTTAAATGCCTAATGTTTAGCGTTAGTTCATGTGTGCTGAATTACTCGCGGCGGCCTCTTCTCCATCAGGCGCGGCCGTCTCCGCCACAGGACAGATGATGAACCAGCGCCTTCCGGTGTGAAGCACTGCAAGTCAAGGCAGACTGTGAGTTAATGCTCATTCTACAGCAGTTACAGTGAGAGCTGTTGGACATGACGTGTCAGAGTCTTACCGTTCTGTTTATAGACGAGCTGGTCAGACTGCATGTGCTCAGGTTTTGACCCCTGAGTACAGAACACAACAAATTCGGTTTGTTTGGTGATGCTAGAGGCACAGAAATTACACACTTCACCTTTACATTTGCAGAGTAGGGTACAACAGAGCTAAAGACACAGCAGGGTTTGATTTCATTTTCCTCTTAACCACTAGATGGCACAAACCACACCGCAGCACTTTCCTAAACATTCATGTTTCACTATATGCAAGGAAATGTGGCACATTCGTGACACAACACAAAGCAACATAAAGTTGATTCTGCGTTTATTTGATCTAATATATCATGTGTTTTAAAGGGGACATCAGATGCCCATTTTCCACAAGCTGATATGATTCGTTAGGGTCTTAAAGGGGTCATATGATGCGATTTCAAGTTTTCCTTTCTCTTTGGAGTGTTTCCCTTTCAAGCTGTTCATGAATAGATACGATCCCTAAAGTTGCAAAGACTAAAGTCTCAAACCCAAAGAGATATTCTTTCTAAAAGTTAAGACTTGTCCACACCCTCCTAAAACGCCTCGTTTAAACACTCCTCCACATCTCTACATCATGATGTGGGAAGATTTGCATAATGCCACCCAAATGTTCACGCAAAGAAAGAAGGCGTAACTTTTATTCTCTCTGTTGCTGCCGGCGTCATGTTGTGGAGACACTGTTTCATTGTGAAAGTGAAAATAATTTGTTTGGCCTTCCAAAAGAGGACATGACTAGAAATCAGTGGTTAAGTTGTATTTACAACACTGTTCCAGAACAGTTCAGCCCAAATATTCAGATGTGTGCAGTGAATTTTATGGAGGACTGTTTCCTGATCCTGGGAGAGAAGACTACAATGTTCTGACTCACAGTCTGTAAGTATGTTTACATATGTAAAGGATTTGTCACTGATGATTCAAACGGGAGTTTTGAGCAGTGTAGAGTAGTGGTTCTCAATTCCAGTCCTTGCCCCCCTGCTCTGCACATTTTGTGTTTCTCTTATAGCTTCAGACTTTTGTTCTATTCGAACGTAAGTGCCCTGCGAAGTGGACATCACAGGATATTCCGCCATGATTCCAGTTCGAAGCGAATGTATATGTTCCATTCGAAGGTCATTGAAGTGTGCGAGACATGAATCTAAAAAGTATTTATTTACAGAAGTATATGATGTCACACTCCTCCGTGTGTGAAGACGTTGCGCAGCGCAAATCCGTGAATGAATGTTCCGAAGTGAGGTAAACTTCAACAGATTTCCCCTGCTCAGGGAGTAGGGAGCACTGAACACTGTGTAGGGAGCATGTCAATGGGAACACAGTTCATGCACGGAGCTCACTTCTAACTGATTATCTGAATCAGGTGTGTTAACAGAGAGACATGAAAAATATGCAGAGCTGGTGGGGGCGAGAGGACTGGAATTGAGAACCGCTGGTGTAGAGTAGAGCTTGTTTGTCGTTTCTCCGATCACAAATGCAGACATTGTTTTATGTTTACGTGGCGCGATGCAACACAACATGTAAAAACACAGTATAAGTCATTATAATCAGTAATTATGTCCCCACTGGATGCAACAAATGGCTTGTTTGTAATGGGTTTTAATGTTTCTGTCTTGTCGCACAAGTGGATTGTTGTGAGTATGTGAGGAGCGTAACATTTCCATCACACGCTTGAGGCATTCGGCCAATCACAACACACTGGATAACTGGCCAATCAGAGCACACCTCACTTTTCAGAACGATGAACTTTGTAAAAATCAATGTGTTTCAGAAGGCGGGGCATAGAAGAGAAACAATAATGTCGAGTATGTGGAAAATAATGTGTTTTTTGAACCTTAAACCACATAAACATATTTAATTACATCAAATACACAAAATAATATTCTTTTTAGCAACATTATATAGAAAAGTCTATAACATAATTTGGTTAAAATTTCTCAATGGTAGTGTAAAAAACACTCTTTTAACCCTGTCAAAAACAGCTCTGTTCACAGCGACCCGTTTGTTGCATGTTGCTTTAAATATTAATGAGCTCTGCTGACCCCGCCCCTCTCTTCCGAGCCGCTCTCTGAAGGACTGTTTACTTTAGCTGGATTCATCATGAACAACAGAACACTTCAATCACTCAGGAGTCATTCTCATCTACATCTGCTCCGGCGGTGAAACAGTGGTGGACTGATGACAGTCACTCAGGGCGGAGCTATGCTAAAACACCAGTGTCAATCAACAATCGTGGGAGGAGCCTGGGTCTGTGAGACATCACTCAGCCAAGAATCTGTGAACCGCCTGATCTGAGACAGTGCACATGATTTATGGGGATTTAAAAAAAAAAGCACTGGGGGAGTTTTATCATTGTAGGGTGGTTGTGTTCACACACTGCCAGCACACATTTATGTCCAAACAACATGTAAAAGCGAATTTTGCATCTGATGTCCCCTTTAATGTTATAGATTTATGTAGCAAATGAGAATCAATAAAATTGCCAAATATATTTTGAGACAAAGGTTTTGTTAAAGTCCATGTAATGCAATATTAAAGTGCCCCATTACAGATCTTTGAAAATGAGCTTTCATTCAGTGTGTAACGAAGCTCTAAGTGAATGAAAACATCCTGCAAAGCTTTAAATCTGAAAGTTAACCATGTATAAAGTTTTTGTCTCTCAAAAGAAAGAGTCCACTCTGAATCATTGAAACAAGTCGTTTTTAAAACAAATCCCAAGCCGTTTCATCTTGACGTAAACATGAAACATTAGCATATTGCCCGCCCACTTGTTGCGAGCGCAAACCCGGGAAAACTTGAAAACTTGGTCTGAATGAAAATGCAACTGTCAAATACCGCTTCAACCTGAATGGATACTGCCTCTAGCAGCTTATTTAAATAAGGAGAACAAACTGTTTTGTAAATTATCGCAACCAGGTAATAATGCATTTACACTAAGAAGGTATAGCTAGCTAGCAAACTGTAGTAACTAATGGTAAAGTCAGCAGCTTGCTAATTAGTGGGTGAACCACTGATGCTAGTGCACTAGTTATTAGGTGTGTTGGACTTGAAGCAACGCTGCACAGACCAAACGTTGTATGACAAAGTACCGTGAGAACGATTCAAAAGCATGAGGAGCCGTCTGCTCTCTAGAGCTCTCACTGTACTTTAATGTCCTACAACGATCGGTCTGCGCAGCGCTGCTTCAAGCAGAACACACCTCTTATAGACTTAGGGGAGGGGCCATGCTCAGCGGCTCCATTGCGTCATCGAGTCATGATTTTAGCCCCACCCAAAAAACCCAGTGTCAGCAATGCATTTCTAACCTTTATAATGTGTTTAGAAACAATTCTCAGAATTGACTTTGCATAGACTTTAATGGTTTGCAGTTTTGTTCAAATAAATTAAATCAACAATTTTTCAATAACTTAAGAATATGTAAAAGTATACAGGTATTTGCAGCAATTTTTGGTAAACATTACACCATATTATGCATTGTTTATTACGTCGATGACATTTACAGTATCATTTTATTCTGGAGACTGATGCAGAGGCAACATTAGTATGGTTTTCTTAAACCTCAGGTACTGCTTACTTATAATGTATGGCTTACCTGTATGGCTCTTTACTAAATATATCTAGAATATTGCAGGTCATACCTGCTTACTTATTTTTAAAATATAATAAATATTTAGACATGATTAAACTCTAGATTTTTAAATGAGAAATTTAAAAAGTTAATAACTTACATCCTTTTTTTTAATGATACTCGCATAATTACACACAATGAATGCAAGCAAATACTGAATTTAAAAAAGACATTCAACAAAAGATTTTTATACCCTTATATTTACAGTATATATACACATGAATTAATAATGAATCGAGATCCCTAAAACCCTGATATTTTCCTCAATCATGCACTATGGCTGTAGAGGAAAGACGATAGCTGCTACATTTCCATCTAAAGCATGTCTGTATTAAGTAAGCACTGGGCCTGACCTGCGGGCCGGAGTCTGCTGCGACAGGCGTCTGACGGAGCACTGAGGTCTGGACAGAGGTCTTCTCACCCTCAGCGTCCTCGTTCAGAATGTCCTCAGCTTTATCCATGATCTCCTTCAGCTGCTCGATGAACATCTCCCTCTCCAGCAACAGAATAAACTCATTCTCAACCTGGAGGAACATCAACAAGAACCAGCACTTTGAGCCCACTCTTCTATCCAGGACAAGCAGATACAGTGCGCCCATCTACCAATTATGATTCAATGAGCTGTGTCTGAACGTGTCAATAAAGCATTAATGCAGTGGTTCTCCAAAAAATGGTTGTGTTCTGACAGGCTCACAGACTTGTTGCGGGGTATTTTTTCAAACAAAAAGTGGAGTTAGTTCAGGTCTGCCAAGCAATGTTGCAACCTTACACATTAATAAAACATGTTCTGGATATAGCAGCTTTATAGCCACACAGAATTTAGAGTCTAGCATTTGAGTTAATTTAAGTATTTTAATGAAATGAAAAAGTACTTCATTTATATGCTTATAATAATGAAATAATCAGATGTTACTGCATGCTCAGTTTTGCACATTTGAAAAATTGTGCCCCATTCCTACTCCAAGTCCTAGCACACGTTTACATTAAGAAAGATAGCATCCATAAACTTTAGTACAGGAGTTTGAAATGCATCTTCTCTGGGAGTTTGCCAGAAGAAGAGAAGGGCATATGAGGAGGGAGGGAGAAAGTAGAGGTGAAGATCTCACCATATATGTGGCAATCTCCTCTGGAGCATCTCCGTCAAGGTCAAATTTAAATGTGACCATCTTATGGTTATGAGTCTCCAGCTGACACTCCACCATCTTGTCTCCTGTGTCACACACCTGTAACACAGTCACAGAGAACATAACAACAGAAACTTCAAAAAAAACAACCTTAATGCCTCTGAAAGAACCATGACAACACTAACAGAAATGTTTAAAATTATTCTAGGTGTTCTAATGTCCAAACCAGCACTCATGTCTGACCTCTGACCTTTATTTTTGACAGCTAGCATCTAAACGTCATGTTTGGACATTCTTCATCTGTGACTCACTTTGATCATGTTGAGTTTGGGTCTGTTGATCTTGTCTTGGCGGGAGCGCGTGCGGGACGTTTTGCGACTGGGTTTTCGCACTCGTGACTCACTGCGAGCTCTGCCGGAGCCCTCGTTCCCATCGCTCATCTCTTTACCGGATGTGGCTCTGAGTTTATACTGCAAAAGAGCAGAGGTCCGATCACTGAGCTTCTGCATGCATGAGGTTTGTAACTCCGAAAGCATGCGAGATGAAAAGAGAATACAGCACTGCTCTCTGAACAGAGAAACACACCTGTCATACGTGGACCTAGCTGCTGCGGTCTGTTTATCAGGAACATGCTCCTAAAGTGCACAGAAGGCAATGAGTTCAACAGCAATGGCACATGATTCCAACAGAGACTGCCGTTTACGTGTTGCTAGGCTAAATATAAACATAAAAATACACAGCACTAACAAAAGCTTGGTAAGGCAGTCCATTAATTGGACTAAACCAATGAATGAATTCCAATCATAATAATCTTTATCTCCTGCTGCTCCCTACACAAATCTGTGCATTACTGCCACTTTATTTTGAACACACTATTAGATAATGCAGCATCAAAACTGTTTATAACTGTTAAGACTGATGATACAAAACAAATTTATTCCTGCAATTCAAATTTATTACAATGTACCTACAGTCTGTCCATGTGGACATTGGAAAAAACAAACGCACATCAAAATATGTAAATATGCAAGGATTATTTCTGCTGACAGTCCTGGCAGAGAGTAATCTGAGGGTTTTAGGTTCCTCTAGTTAAGAAATATACTCTCAAATATTATGTAAATACATATGAAGAGTTCAGACGCAAAAGCTCAAAGTGCCGTCTGAAATTTTCTTCTAAAATGAGCATTTTTATCAGACGCCTGTGTGTAGGTTCAGTCATTTCACTTTAATGGCAATGAATAGGTTCTTTTTTTATTGCCATTAAAGTGAAATAACTGAACATAAGCATAAAAGCCTGATAAAAATGCTCATTTTAGAAGAAAATTTCAGACGGCACTTCTGAACTCTGAAACTCTTCATATGCATATTTTTATTTATACAGCTGTACATACAAGTAAATAATGCACATATCTGTACATTAATGTTCTGTTCCATTCATGATGCATTATTATTATTATTATTATTTATTTTTTCTTTAGTCTTATATAAATGTTCTTTCTGTTCTCATGTCATATGTATGCATGTACTGAGAGCTCCTAAAAAACCACAACAAATTCCTTGTGTTTGCACACACTTGGCAATTAAAAAACAATTCTGATTTTGTTTCTGAAAATGAAATGTGAAAACACCCCACTCATGATCACATGGTTGTAAACGGCAATAATACTTCCTTCAAGTGAGCAGTGCAAGTACTGTACACATCACTAATGTTGTTTCGAGGTTGTCGCTGTATTATGGGATTGTCATTTGAAGAAGAGCTTCACCTCAGAGCATACTTCAGTGGTGCTGTGCTGCTGCTGCGCTGGCGTAACACTGCTGTGCTGCTGGCTCAGGCTGGTACTGGCTCCTGAATGTGGGACGCTTGATAAAGAGGCTGGGCTGGAGTACTGAGGAGGAGCCTGGTTTGGGTCCACGGGCACAGCAGAGCCCAGTGTGTCGAGGACGGGTCTGAAGGACAAGAGCTGCGGTACAGTGGGAGGCTGAGGTGCATTAAGGCTGCTGTGGGACGGGACGCTGGAGCTCAGGGCAGGAGCTGGAGTCAGGTGTGTCATCATCTGAGAAACACAGACATGATCGGAGCTACTGGACGAGTTCTGGTCCACGTGAACAGTTTGGGAATGGCTGGTCAAGACTCCCTGAAAAATTTAAGATTTTTTTAAAAATACATGATTAGGTAAGACTCATTTAATTTAAATTAAATTTCAAATCTATAGTTAGATAAATTGGAAACCACGACCTTTGGGTAAACATTCATAAAATTTGAATTTGAATATAAATACAGAATTATAGGGATGTCCTGAGCCGATCTCAAGGATAGGGCCATTTTTTTTTTTACTTATCGGTACTGACTCTCCATCCCAATCCTTATTTTACATTGGCTTTCACGCCAGTGTCGTGCAGTAGGTGGCAGTGTGAACCTTTAGGTGGGTTTGCCAACAGCCATTAAAAGGAAAGACACTAAAATGTGTGTGCTCAGCCACTATTAAAACCAAAACAAGAAGAAATGTGCGTGCAACACACAAGCAGCAATGAGGTCTGTTCTAGTGCATCACACACGTTTGAGTGTCCGTAATCAGAGCATTTGAGGCACACTTTTGTAACGATTTCTCATTTATTTATCGTTTACTTTTAGCTGCCAACAGATTATCTGAGACGTCATTGTCATAAAGCATTGTTATAAGCTGCGTCTTGTTTTGGATTTGACTGACAGACTGGCATTCTGACACATCATGCTTTCTAACCTTCTGTTGTAATTATTCTGCTTACTGTATATATAAAATAACTTTATATCACCAGTCCCATATTCATAATTGTGATGACACAATCTGTTTTACAATGGTTAAAATTGTAATGTTTACATCTCCTAAAATCTATATATAGTGTGTGCATAGAGAGAAAGTGTATATTATATTATATTATATTATATTATATTATATTATATTATATTATATTATATTATATTATATTATATTATATTATATATACATTAGGGGTGGAACAGTACACAGATGTCACGGTTTGGTACGTACCTCGGTTCAGGGGTCACGGTTCAATACGATTTCGGTACAACAGGAAAAAAAACACATTTACTATGCTCGGTTTCTTTCATTTATTTTGAACAGACAGTAGTAAAAATTACATATATATATATATAATATATATATATATATATATATATATATATATATATATAATCTGCAGTATATCTATACATACAAGGAATACATTCTTGAAATATTTTTGATTTAGTTTACAGATAAACAAGGGAAAAAACAGTGCGACTGTCACAGAGAACGTTTCCGTAACTCCCTCTTTGGGCCATCAGAGGCCTCCATCACCGGAGTTTTGATAATTCTCTCCGCACTACATTTCCCAATAGCCCCGTACCTGGCACTGATTACCTATGATCACCTCTGACACCCGTACCTCATTAACTCAGCTATTTATAGCAGGTCCACGCTCAGGCTTTTTGCGAAGTCTTGTTTTGCCTTGGTGAACATTTCTGAGCATTTGTTTCTTGTATTTTTGGACTGCCTATTGTTATTACCCTGCCTGCCTTCATTACCGATCTTTTGCTGCCTGCCCCTTGGACTGTTGACCTAGTATTGGATTATTGTTGTTGTTTAATTGCCGCCTGCCCCGACCTTAAGCCTGGTAATTGTTTATGATTCTGTCTGCCCTGCTCTACTGCCTTACCTGTGCATTGACCATGGCTTGTACGACCACGTTTCCTAATAAAGCTGCAAATGGATCCCAGTCGTTGTGATGAATCATTACCGAAAACTTTGCCAAACTCGATCTAAGCAGTGCGTGTAATCTCATTCGGATTCGAGAGGGGGATGAGTGGAAGACGGCCTTCTCCACAAGCTCTGGCCACTATGAATACCAGGTCATGCCCTTTGGCCAGGTCAACAGTCCATCCGTATTCCAGTCATTCATTAATGACGTATTCAGAGACATGCTCAATAGGTTCCTTATCGTCTACATTGATGACCTTTTAATTTATTCTGAAACCCTGAAGGAGACCATCCAGCAGGACAGGGCAGTTCTCAAATGCCTAATGGAACATCAACTCTATGAGTTCCACCTAACATCCATCTCTTTTCTAGGAGATGTGATCAGTCAGGAGCGGTTTGCAATGGATGAGAGTAAGGTTAATGCCATCCTGAATTGGCCACTACCTGTCACCATCAAGGATTTGCAACGCTTCCTGGGGTTTCCAATTTCTATCACAGATTTATCCAAAACTTCAGTTCAGTAGCCACTGAACTGTTTAAGTCGTCTTCATTGGTCACTTCCTGCTTGTGAGGCTTTCGAGGAACTCAAGCTTCGATTCACCACTGCACCCATCCTGCACCACCCAGACCCCAAGGTACCATTCATAGTCGAAACTGATGCCTCCAACATTGGGATAGGGGCCGTACTGTCTCAACGTCAGGGCTCTCCAGCTAAGATGTACCCCTGCGCTTTCAACTCACATAAATTAAACTCTGCGGAGAGGAATTACGACATTGGAGATAGGGAGCTCTTGGTCATGAAAGTGGCATTTGAGGAGTGGAGTCACTTGTTGGAGGGAGCAGAACACCCATTCATCATCTTAACAGATCACCGAAATCTAGAGTACCTGAAGACAGCCAAGCGACTCAACCCAAGGCAGGCAAGGTGGTCTCTGTTCTTCTCCAGGTTTGTCTTTACTGTCACATATCGGCCAGGTTCTAAGAACGTCAAGGCGGATGCCCTGTCACGGCAGTTTGAGGAGGATCCTGATCCCAAGGTACAAGAAACTATCATTTCCCCATCTCTCATTCTGTCACCCATTCAATGGGACATTATTACCGAAATTGAACTGACCAACGAGGAGCTGGAGGTGCAGAATGTCCTCAGGAAAAGCTATTCGTTCCTGGTAGTCTTCGAGAGAGAACAATATCTCAGGTCCACACTTCACTCAGTTCAGGCCATCCAGGGATCAATGCCACCGTTCAGCTTCTACAGAATCGATTCTGGTGGCCATCTCTTAGGAGGGACACCACTAACCTGGTCCATCAATGCAACGTCTGCAACACATAAAAACCTTCACGTCAGCTACCTGCAGGGCTGCTTCAACCTCTGCCCATACCTCAACGCCCCTGGTCACACATCGCAGTGGACGTCATCACCGACCTGACCCGCTTTAATGGCCATACTACCATTCTAACGGATATAGACCATTTCTCCAAGGCCTGTTGCCTCATTCCCCTACCCAAACTTCCCACTGCATTAGAGACAGCTGAGAATCTGTGTGAACTAGTCTTCCGCTTCTATGGTTTACCCGAGGATATAGTTTCTGACCGGGGTCCTAAGTTCACCTCTCGGTTATGGTCGGCATTCTTCAAGGCGTTGGGGGTAAACGTGAGCTTGACATCAGGCTACCATCCAGAATCCAATGGGCAAGTCGAACGACTCAACCAGGAACTTCTCCGTTCCTACTGCAGTCAGAACCAGCAGGACTGGAGTCGTTACCTGATGTGGGCAGAGTACACTCAGAATTCCCTTCGCAAACCCTCTACTGATCTAACCCTGTTTCAATGCATTCTGGGATGTCAACCACCCCTATTTCCCTGGTCAGGAGGACTGACAAATGTCCCAGCAGTCAATGACTGGATTCAGAGGAGCGAGGATACATGGAACCAAGCTCATCAGCATCTTCAGCGTGCAATCAGATGACAAAAGGAGCAGGCCGTCCGGCTTTGACGCTTCAGCCCCGAATACACCCCTGGCCAATGGGTATGGTTGTCCACCCGTGACCTCCATCTCCGCCTGCCATGTCGCAAACTCAGTCCCAGGTACATGGGCCCTTTTAAGATAATTCGACAAATGACTCCTGTATTCTTTGATTTGGCATTACCTAACCATTACTGTGTGTCTCCTACTTTTCATGTATCCCTGCTGAAGCCCGCTGTTGGTCCCATTAAGGGGGGAGAGGAGGTGCCACCAGACCAGGGTCCCCTGCCCACCTTAGTGGAAAGCGAGGAGGCCTATCAGGTCCGAGAGCTGCATGACTCCAGGCGCTGGGGATGAATTCTCCAATATCTGGTCGATTGGGAGGGTTACGGTCCGGAGGAAAGGTCTTGGTTCAATGCGGACGAAATCTGGACCCCAATCTTGTGGAGGAATTCCACCGCGACCATCCGGATAGGCCAGCTCTCAGACCCCGTGGGAGACCCCGGCGTCAACCGCCTCCTCACTTTCGGAGCCACTCACTGGGAGGGGGCTCTGTCACAGAGAGCATTTCCGTAACTCCCTCTTTGGGCCACCAGAGGGCTCCATCACCGAAGTTTTGATAATTCTCTATGCACTACATTTCCCAATAGCCCCGTACCTGGCACTGATTACCTCGGATCACCTCTGACACCTGTACCTCATTAACTCTATTAATTATAATAGTCTCTATTAGTCTATTAGTAAATCTAGCTATTTATGGCAGGTCCACGCTCAGGCTCATTGCAAAGTCTTGTTTTGCCTTGGTGAACATTTGAGTGTTTGTTTCTTGTATTTTTGGACTGCCTCTTGTTATTACCCTGCCTGCCTTCATTACCAATCTTTTGCTGCCTGCCCCTTGGACTGTTGACCTAGTATTGGATTATTGTTGTTGTTTTGATTGCCGCCTGCCCTGACCTTAAGCCTGGTAACTGTCTATGATTCTGTCTGCCCTGCTCTACCTTACCTGTGCATTGACCATGGCTTGTGCAACCACGTTTCGTAATAAAGCTGCAAATGGATCCCAGTCGTTGTGATGAATCGTTACAGCGACATGTAATGTAACATATATAAGCTGAGTTTTAGTTCATTTTTGTGTCATGCTTAATTTGTTTGCAGAAAGGAAACTCAAATGGCAGAAAGTGATATCCTATTTGTTTTCTTTATTTTACAAAAGCACAAAGTTTTGTTTTCATTGTGAGTTTACACAAATAAATGCAGACTTTTATACAGTGATGCATTATTAAGACAATAAGTGTTTAAAGTTGATTCTGCTGGTATAAGTAAAAAGTTGAATTGATTGCGCTGGCACACACACACTCACAAAACACATCAGTTCCAGCATTCTAACTTGACAGCGCAGTTGGTACTTAATCAAAATAAAATACAGTGAACCAAACATAAGACCTAACAACACCAAGCACCCGCCTCTGTGCCACCATCAGAACTGAAGTACAACACCTATAATTTATATAATAATAGTTTATCATTGTAAATATGGAAATATTATGGAATATTTGAATTTGTGCCGAATGAGAGCAGTAAGATACACGAGTACAAAGCTCCATTTTGCAAACAGTAGAGTGCACAAGCCTTTAAATATACTCCTTTGTCAGTCTGTGAGAGACGCATTCAGAGTCAGCACATGGTCACTGTCTAGTGGGCTTTGTTTTCAAGTGCGCAACTCACGGCATTTGCTGTTCTTCTGCTGGTGGCTGGTTATAAAAAAGCGTTGCAATGCTGCGGGCACCCCCTTCTGGATTGGGGGTGAATTGCCTGTATTCGTTGTAAGGCCTCATGCACCAACAGTTCGGTATGAATATATGTAACGTTCCACCCCTAATATATATACATATATTAATTTTACTGTCTGCACAACTCTGTATAAATTGGATTGTTACTTTGTATACTCTGTATCTTGAATTGTGCACCAAACACCAGGAATTTACAAGTATAGGATCTGGACTCAGTATCGGCAGATACTCAATATTCAATGACTCAGATCAGATTGGGGGCACAAAAAAAACCTGAACAGGACATCCCTACTGAATTAGTATGGTGTAAATGTTTCATCTGAAAACCATTTTGACTGTGATTCTAAGCATTCAATGTGCCAATTTTTGTGCAAACTATCCCTTTAAGACACTGACATACCCTACCTGGGTGGGTGGAGCTTGTATAGTGGAAGGGGCTCCGACACACATAGAGGCAGGGTTTGGAGAGGGGTGGAGACTTTGGTGTGCTGTGGGTGTGGCCTGATTGTGGGAATGTTGGGAGAGAGTGGCCATGGAGTTTATGGTGGGCTGCTGAGCAACAGAATAGGCCTGTTGGTACTGGTGAATTGTGGGAACCGGAGGCGCGAACACTGGAGCAGCAAAGGGCGGAGCAGGACATTGTGTGGGTATAGGACAGGTGGAGGACAGGTGGGGGTACTGGGTTAGCGCAGAGATCTCCATCTGTGAACATGACACTGGCGAGATGTCGGGGTGTGTCGGGACAGGCAGACTGAGGGATGACTGCACGGAGGGAAAGCAGTCGGGGTACGGGTCACATCCAGGAAGAGGGCTCCCGACTGACTGAGCTGAGTTAATGGAAGGAAACTGGAGGAGGAGACAAAAGTGCATTGTAGCATTGGAAGAATAGCCACCATCAAGAACAGAAGAGCTAAACGCATGCTAAATTTGGCCAGTCAAAAATGGCCATTTTGTACATTGGACTGTTTACACAAAACTACACAAATCACCAGGGATGCACGATATTAGATTTTTGCCAATATACCGATATTTTTCGAATCATTTTGGCCAATAGCCGATGCTGATATATGTTTTGATGATATTTATTTTGAAACAAAAACAAGTCTCTCCTGTGCGGAGATTATGAACAAATTATTTTAGTTTTTAGAAAAAAAATGTATGCGCTAGAAGGAATAAACATTATTAAAATTCTTTTTTTTTATGACAGTACATTGAATGCCTTGAAAATATTTAATAAAAATCAATCTCTGCTGTGTTTTTTCTCAGACAGATGCAGTTGAAACCTGATTTTATTTGTGGATTTATTTATTTGTTAATAAAGATTTTATTTGTCTAAAGCAAAAGAGCTGTAAAAAAAAAAAAAAAAAAACTTTTAGAGCACCTTGTATTTAAGTTTTCATAATCCATTTGAATAAAAATATATATGTGTATTTTATTTTCATTTTATTACAAATAGGCCAAAAGTGCCACCTAAGTAAATAAAACGCCTTACCGGACGGGCATTAGGACTTGGGGAAGGCTGTCACTGCTGCTACTGCACATGCTAGAAACTGTTGACTCTCTCGCACATGGACACTCTGTATGTTCTGTATGTGCATTCTCAGATTAAATGCAAAGATCCAAAACAGTAAATCTAATCATCATTCAGGCAAAAATTCGCTTCAAGACTGACCTTGCTACTGAGATGCTTTTATCACTATCACAACCTGAGCACATGTGAGCTATTTGTCTTATTGACAAGGCATATCGGCATCCTTTTTTTTTTTTTTTTTTTAAATCGGCCGATGCCGACATTTATATTTTTTACTCCTGGAGATTTACCTATCTGCAAAGTTCAGCTCAAACCCTAAAAAAAATAAAATAATAATACATCTGAAGCAGCTCATTAAGATTTTAAAGAAAACTTAATTACAGATGTATGTTGGGGCAGGATTGGAGCTGAATTCTGTAGATCTCCAGGAACAGGATTGGGCATCCCTATGGCCAGTTACATAAATTAAGATTAAGTTTACAAGTTAGTCATCATTTTTTTTCTTTAAAGCCTTCTATAGACTGCACAATTGTAGCAATCCAAGAAGATCATTGCAAATCACACTGTGACATGGATCTAATAAACTCGGGTACGACTTGTCTGCAGACACGGTGATGACACATATTGACTTATAGGCTACAACGCAAGTTACAATTGAAGAATAAAAATGTCATCAACATGCGCTAGTGGTAAACAAAAAGAGCATGACTAATCACATTTTGGCAATTGTACTTTATACTGTATGTGTGCTGAAAAAAGTAGAAGTGGCGAAAGAGGAAGGGATAAGAGCTTGAGTTATCGTAGGCTATCTTTGGTCATGAGACCGTGACAACTTCTGTCTTTGAACCTCTCTCACTGTACAACACAGGAGCACCGATTAGGAGCCACAATCATAGAAATCGGCACGATTGTGTCACGATGCTAATCTTTCATCTGGACTGCCGAAAATTATCCAGTGTATCCCGGGCTTTAAGGGGTCCTATTATGCATCTTTACATTTAGTGTGTAATGCTGCTGTTTGTGCATGAAAAAGATCTGGAATGTTACAAAGCACAAAGTTCAGTCTAATGGGAGTTACTGTGCTAGGGGGGTCCATGTAAAAGTTGAGAAAATAAAAAGATGATGACAAACAAGCATACCTGTGGGAGAGGTGGTGCAGGGCCTGTCTGTCTCAGCTGCACAGGAGCAGTTTGCTGCATGTTTGAGAAGTCTCGGAGTTGCCCATCTGTTGTGGCATTCGCAGGGAGTTGCTGCAGATGTTGTAACACAGGTGTTTGTCGAGTCTGTGCAGATGTTGGCGGGATATGCTGCACCCCGGAGGCTCCACTCTGAAAACTCTGATCTGCCGTCAGCACTGCTTCTGTTTTAGATGGGAGACTGTGTGCAGCTGCGACTGCAGTGAGCTGCACGGGTGGAAATATCAGTGCATTTTCTAGCTCTGCCCTGGCAGGATGGTAACTCTGACCTCTGGCTGATGGCTGATGCGGCACAGCAGTTTGGAGCATGTGGGCCTGTACGTTCAGATCTGCAGTCTGACCTGTTGGTGCAAGCTGCTGTGGATGCATGGTTTGTGGTGCGGTCGAGACACCCTGCAGAAGCACCAGCGGCAGAGGAGTGGACAGATTCTGTCCGGCGGCCTGTGCGGGGGTCTCTAAGGTGACAGGAGGGAACGACTGCATGTGTTGAGCTGCGGCGGGTGCAGCCTGGCTTTGGACTCTCAGACCAGAAGACTGCAGAAGAGGAAACAAACTAATGAGAACCACTGCACTTCTATTCCATAACACAAATTATAGGCCAGATTTACTGAACAGGGCATATCCGCATTAGACCACAATCCCATAAAAGCACCGATGGGAATGGAAAGTTCTGCTGTTGATCTTCTGACGATGCACAAATTAGAGAACACAGTTCATCTACATAATGACCAACACAATCTACCAAGAGCAGTGCAAACTTACGTAGGGTTGATAAGTAGGTGCAGGTAATCTACTAACAACATAGGCACAACATAAGGCATGCTTATTTGGGGTGTTAAGTAATGGTGCCAAATACATGTAAACTGACTAGCATAAACCTTACTACATGTTACATGTGGTGTCCCTCAGGGTTCAACTTTGGCACTGTTACTGTTTTCACTGTACATGCTACCTTTTTGTTCTATATTTAGGAGATATGGTGTGTCATATCCATAGACTGTTTAAAAATGTAAGTTTCTGAAGTCCTGTAGGTTTCTGAAGAGCATTTTTGAAACCAAAAGTGGGCGGAGCCAGCCATCGCCATCTTGACAATGCATAACTCCTGGATGTTTAAAATGGGCAAAGAGGCAGGATGTGGGTGGAGCTGGTTGCTGAAACCACACCCGCATAGCTTAACAGTGGTTACAGCAGCAGCAATCCACCTGTCACTCAAGTGGCCACACCCTTAATTATGCAGAACTTTAAGGCTTAATATAATTCAAATGGATGAGTTACAAAAAATAAATCCACCCCCTCACAGTTGTCATGAAGGGCAAAATTAGCTTTAGACCAAAACCACTTGTACCAGCTGTAAAAGCACTGTACCAGGCTGTAAAATGTTTTTTTTCTGATGTAAATTTGGGCCTTTATAAATAAATTAAACTTGAAACTTACTAAATGACCTTGCATGAATACTCTGCTCCCTTTGTGTCTGAAAGGGAAACACCTACAACAAATGCATATGCAATAAGATCAGCCACAAAAATAACTTTGTCCAAGCCTTTTCATTACAAATTGTTCACCGCACGTCTTTAGTAGTTTTTGAAAGCCAAAACAGAGTTTTTGTTGCCGCAAATTGTTGGTAAATCTGGCCCATTCTTTAGTATGTTGGATTGTTAAATAAAACCACACACGTCAACAGCTGCTACAATGAGTAATAGCAGGCATGCAGATCACACACAACTAGGTTAAGTGAATGAATACAAACGATTCATAAAGAAGGTTAGCAGCATGGCATCAGGCATATCGTAAGCGTGGTTAATGGGTAGGTTTTAGGGGGTTGGGATCCCCTCTGTAAGAGAACGGCCACACCTGCAGGATAGGTAAGTATGGTTACAGCGGCCGAGAGTAAGAGCAAAGGAGAAGAACGCATCTGAGCATATTAGACTGATTAGAAGTCCCACAGGCACCTGGGAGCATCAGCAGAACCACTGCAAAGGCTGGAGAAAACCAGAGCTTTCCTCTAAAGTGGCAAGGCGACATCGTGTCCATCACCTACCGCATCAGCCCCAGAGCGCTCGCCAGCACTATAACTGGCTCTGCGACGGGAGCTCAGTGCTTCACGAGGCGGCTCCAGGGTGTGCCCCTCATCGCTGTGGCTGCGGGCAGGCCGGTACTGCCCTCTCTCAGGCTGATGTCTGTGGCCCGTGATGCTCTCCAGAGATTTGTTAAGCTGGGAGAGGTCAGAGGTCTCACTGAAGGAAGCTCTGCGGACATCAGGGACGTGAGGAAGTGGAAATAAAGAATAGGGCGAATGTCTTCTATCTGCACATGTCCCAAGCAGAAATAAGGACAAGCAGGCCTGACACGGGGACGGCGGCTGGTGAGGGGTGGGGTTTAAAGAAAGCCGACGCCCCTGCCTTGCCATTGAGACAGACTCCTCCCCCTTTGCCTCAGAGGATGGCCCCACTGATGTGTCGCTATAGCGGCGAGTCGTTACAGGCGAAGGAACGAGCAGCGAATTTCCAGAGCGAGAGCTTCCCAATCCGTCTTCTGTCATCTCTGATTGGTCTCGTGGTATTTGAAAGGAGGCAGGACTTGTGGGTCGGAGTAGGAAACGGATTAACTCGTTTACAGAAGAGCTTTCATGATGTGCACCCTGGAAGAAAAGCCACTTCTCTGAACTATGATTAAATGACAAACAAGGGTCTCTAGCACAGAGCCAATAACACACAACACACTAGATGTGTACATTTCTTGAGGTGAGGTGATTTTAGGAATTATTCATGTCTGGAGCACAAATAGTGTGAGCACCACTAACATAACAGACGAACGGACAGCATGGAATGAAACGCAGACCGTGTTATCATGCATGCAACATAAGGAAAATAATGAAACCCCTATGCAAAAATGAAGTGGTTGATGACGAGGTGAAAACACGGTCCAGTTACAGAGCTGCAAACATTGTGTCACTGTGATGAAATGATGGTCTACATTTAAAAGCTATGCAAGTACAAGCATGCATGCGTACGCAAACTTCAAGGGAATGCAAACTTCACATATCACTGTGGTTTCTGACGTGCACCAGTGACAGTGATGGGGCGTGATACAGACCTCCTGGGTTGCCGTGGAGACAGATTCCTGTAAAGACTGGTATATGACACTGTGCAGACCACTGCTGTGGGAGTCTGAGTACACAGTTGAACCGATGCCACTGTCAGCTAGAGAGACAGAGAGAGCACAAACACATACTAGGAATATTCTTGACATAACACAACCAAAACATCAGAGTATTCTGACCATTACGACAGAATCAGTGTCACTCATCCCTTAGTTTACATGGTAACACAATGAGTTAAATGACTGGAGATTGCTACAAAACTAAGTTTGCAAGGGAGTCTGCGATTCATGTTTATATTTTAACAACAGTATGATATTTGAATATTTTTAACATTTTCATAGGTAGGTTTGAATAGTTTGCGATTCATGTTTATATTTTAACAACAGTATGATATTTGAATATTACCAAGGCACGTATTTGACAAAAATAAAAAAATAAATAAAATAAATAGGTTTGAATAGTTAAAAAATAAAAACAGTAAAATATTACTACAATTGAAAAAAACTCTAATTTTCAGCATCATTACTCCAGTTTTCAGTGTCACATGATCCTTCAGAAATCATTCTAATATACTGATTTGCTGCTCAATTATTATTGGTCCTCAATTATTAATAATGGTTCATATTTGAACGTATGCATTAGTGTACTTCTGTAATTAAACACCAATAAAGGATCAGCGTTTGTTATTAAGCATTTAATTGTAACATGTCTTACTTTCTTTGGTAAACATCCTCACACTGAAGATGCTCTCTATACCTAGGTTACAAATAAGTACACTTCCATAATGTTTTTAAAGTGTTCTATTTTGACACACTCATTTTTTACTTAATATACCAAAAAAGATTCTTCAGTACTTCTTAAGATAAACTAAGTGTACTCAACTGTGCTATGTTGGGACACCATGAATATGAACTAAAATGCACTTTTAACATACTATCTCTGTATTTAAAAAAAGTATTTATTTTCCACTTGTAGTACCCTTCTTTCATACACTAGCACACTTGTGCACTACATTTTTTTTTTTTTTTTTGTAATACAGAGATAGTATGTTAAAAGCACATTTTAGTTTATATTCATGGTGTCTCAAAATAGCACAGTTGAGTACACTTAGTTTATCTTAAGAAGTACTGAAGAATCTTTTTTTTGGTATATTAAATGATTAGAGCACTTTAAGTAAATTATGGAAGTGTACTTTTTTAATGTGGTTAGAACTATATCTAATCCCAAATGTTCACAAACACGCAGGCTTACACGTGGTGGATGTGGTCCTGGCACCGAGCGGACACACGAGAACATGCTGATCCACCTCCGGCTCTTCAGGCTCCGGCAGACCGGGCGGTTCACAGAGGACGGGCCCCGTCTCGCCCGGCACGGCCTGTGAGGCCCTCGGCACCGTCCTCTCCCTGCGCCACTTGATCAGAGCCACTCGGTCACGGAGAGACTTGCCCACTATCTTTGCATCGCTCTCATGGAAGAAACCAGACTCAACCTGATGGAAGGATGAGAGGGGGCTGGTGTGAACACGTGCTTTTAGAGCAGAGAGAAAGAAGCCAGGGCTCTATTTTAGGAACAGAGGAACACAGATCACAAAACTGTCTGTGGAAGAAAGCTTAAACTAGACAATGCACACATACAGAAAAGCGATATGCATCTCCATAACCGAGGCCGATGAGACATGCATCTCGATGCATAGGCAATGATACTGTACATCAAAGATACATATGAAGCAGCTACCGATGCAATGTGATACGATTCACCCCATTACGATTTGATTCAACAATGCAATTCAATGCAATATGATGCAATGGGAAAAAAAAAACATGATGCTAAATAATAATAAAATGCTCTAAATAATAAAAGTATAAAACATTTTTTAATAATGAAATATACGTTTTTTACAGATGTAAATATGTTAGAAATGATGCATTGCGATACAAAAATGCCAACTTGTATACGATGCACCCTTTTTTAACCAATGCATCGCATCGTTAATTTTTATGCTGAAGAACAGATGCGAATCTGTGAATCTTACCATCCCTAATTCAGAAGAAAGATTCAGCCAAATATGACTAATGAGACCAAGAACAATTGTTGTTGCTGTCTCTAATTTAGGAAAAAGGTAAATAAACCTACATAGAAATATAAACAAAAAAACAAGAAATATTATATTATATTATATATCATATTGTATTATAATAACAGTATACAGTATATAAAATATTAAATTCTGTCAATTCTCATTGCACTACATTATGCATTAAAATAAAATAATACAAACAAAAAAAGTATTTAGAAAAAAACTGGTATTACTTCTCATAATACAGAGAATTGTGGGGGAGATTTTCTTAACTGTCATTGAAGTGCCAACAATAATTTTGTGCTTTTGTGAGATTCATCCATGAAGGGATTTGTGTAGAAAGGCACAATGGAAAGATCAATATCTGTCTAGTGAACGAAGCGGGTGAAACAAGGCTACCTTTGTAATGTTTGCAGCTGTCAATATAAACAGCAGCTGCTGACTCATTTTCCCTTCAGCAAACGTTCCCACACGTTACACTGCTCCGATTACATAACATGTGATTACAGCAAAAGGATTTTCCAATCCGAACCGGGTCCAGGAGGTCACATACTCTACTTAAGCGCATGTTTGAATATATATATATATAATGTGCTCAAGCGGCTTTGACAGTCTGTGTGTCCTGTATTAAATTAGGTTTGGTTTGGTATGAAGTGGGTGATGTGGTGTTGAGTTCCTGAGAAAGTGAGGGTGCATCAAAACCGTCCTTAAGGGAAATGGAAGACGTCCTCACGGAGGGAAATGGAAGACGTCCTCACGTTCGGGGGTTAAGGTCATCAAAACCGTTTTATTTTGTGTTGTGTGTATAATTATTTCTGTTGGTTTTGTTTTTTTAAAATATTTTTTCTCACTAATATTATTATTAATGGTTTGGTGCTGGTTTTGTATTACATGCAACCTAATTTCTCAATGGTGCGACTAAAAAATAAATCAGAGGTTGCACCGGTGTGACCAGCCGTTCGATGGAGAAAAAAGTCTCAGCGACTCTGAAAGTCTCCCTGTGGTTCAACAACAGACACTAGAGCCCTGCATTTCAGCCCGAGCCCGACGGGCCATGGCTTTTTTTAGACTCCTCCTTACTTTTATATTTTAGACATCCATCAATTAGTGATGAAAAAAAGTTGCAGCGCTGGTGGAAACAACACGACACCGTGCTCCGCGACTGTAAAGAGCGGCTGGACGGTGTTTAGTGTCCCGCCGCAGCAGCGCAGCTGAACAGTTCTGTGTTCAAATGTACGCAATAGACTCAAGCTTGCCACAAAGCAACGGCAAAAGTAATCATCATAGAGTTCTGTGTTCAAATGTATGAGGTGGTATTTGAATTATTTACTAATAAACTAGTGTTTTCTGAGTCTGTGTCACAAGGATGAAGTTGCTGATCCTGACTCACCATCTCCTTACACGCGCCTTTAAAGAGAAGTGCATCTTTACGGATTATGATTATAATGAAAGTGTTTTTGTTTTCGATTTGTTTTATTTCGTTAAGTAATCATTTAAAGCTTTCTATAGATATATTTAGGCCTGTGAGGCATGTTTTCACTGAGTTTCGGTTCATTTTTGTGAAGCGCTCCTGTTCAAGACGAGACGCAGAAAGTTTTATTTCATAAAAGCACAACATTTTGTTGATATTGTGAGCGCACACAAATAAAATACCTTTTGCAGTTACGAATGATGTATTACTCTTACCTTTATGTGCAAAAATCACGGCGTATCCACTGAAAAAATGCAAGTGATCACGCTGGCGTCTCCATGTCCTGAAGCGTCTCCGCACAATTATTGGATATAGCACACATTTATCTGGGTCTAACGTTTAAACATTGTTATATGCTTGAACTGTTTTATATCTATAGATTTTATTTTAGGCAAGTCGTGATGATTTGAGAAGGCTAAATTGATCAAACATAGGCTCACTGTCTAACGCTGGCCGCTTGGTTGTTACTTTTTTTTAAAAAAACTAAAACTTAAATTTAACAAAGAAAAAATGCTCAAAACGTTTTTCTAAATTAACTTATTAAAGAAACGAAACAAAATATAATCACTTTGCTATTACATTCAAAACTGAATGCTATTGTAATAGCTGAGACAGTAGTGTAAGCTGTTTAGGGACTGTTTAGCTGTTTTGTTTGCACAGAAGAGGATCCCTTCATTCAGACACAGTGAAGATCTGATCAGAATCAGTGTAGAGGGGCCAAGTCTGGAAGATTTTGATGCTAGAGAGAGAGAGGCCAGCTGGTTTAGCAAACTACAGGAGCTGGCCATCCAAGGGGCATGTGACTGCATTGGAGGATAGTCCATAAGACACCGAGCCATGAGATTTTCAGTTTGAAGCCCTTAAAACACTTAATTTAGATTTTCTTTTTATTTCATTTATCTTGAGATGTTTTAAGTTTAAATTTCAGCTCAGTGAAGCACTTTAAGCACCAACACTGTTTCAGTAAGTTACCTTTCTTGTAGAATTGTGCTTCAAATAAAGAACTTTATGTTGACCAGATTGTTAGTTAATCATTTATAAGTCAGTATTGGGTGCAGAATTTGGATGCACCTAACTTTTGTGCTGGTGCACCTAAGAAAAAAGTTAGGCGCACCAGTGCAACCAGTGCAAAAAGTTAGTCTAAAGCCCTGTAATGTAATACTGTATTTTCTACTTGCTTTCTTCAGCATTATTAACATGATGGCTTAAACGTAGCTTGTATAATGTGCCCTGGGAAATACATATTAAACTCTGATTCCTGACTTTATTCCTACTGAATCGGATTGCGTTGTCGTGATGAGTTTAATGTGCTTCAATTGGACTCAGTTAGAATTGTTTTATGTATTCTTGGAAAAATGGGCATCTGGAGATAATATGTTGTCATTTTTAAGTCATTTAAATGATGTGGTGATCTGAGGGAAATAACTCTGTCGGAGATGGAGAATAGAAAGCATCCGGCGCTATGTTGAGTGTATTGTCTCACGAGTCTGAGTGGCCTTATAAATTACAAACAAGTAAAGTGTTATTTCTCTGTAGATTATATAACAACAACTTGGAAAACAGACAAACCAGCAAAGGTAAGAAGCGTCATTTGAGAAAAGGGCATACTAATATAACAGGCGCAGCCCTATAACGGCGCTGACATAATTTCAGTTTTCTCTCTGCTCACTGCGTGGTGTACATCAGATGGCTGGAGCACGCACCATCTCCTGCGCCACGGCTTCAGGGACCTCCTTCTCCAGGTCGAAGCTGAACTCGATGGCTCCTGCGTCCCTGTACTTGCCCTTCAGCCGGCGAGGGTCCTCCACCCACAGCTTCAGCGCGATGCACGTCTTCAAGCCGTCGTCCTCCTCCGCCAGCTCCACCCTCACGCCGGTGTCCTCCGCGAAGAAGGCGTGATTCAGCAGCTCCTTGATGGAGTAACTGTGGGAAGAGCGTCGGTGGAGCCGTTACTTCAAATAAACTCTTCTCTTCTTCAGCAACTGTGAGCCGTGCTGGCGAAACCAGTCTGAATGTGCATGGGCTAATTTTGAGCTACAGGCAAAAAAAAGTGAAAAATTAGATTTTAGTCGAATTCATTAAGACCTTGTCTAGCGATCCCAATGCTCCAATTAGTAATTAAACATCTGAAATGATCTTTCTTTGTACGTTTCCTAAGAGGAGTACCTCTTCTCTGCTCGCTTCAGCACGCAATCCAGATAAATATACACATATGCATCGGATTATTACAGTATTTAAGTTTTCACGCAAACATAACCTGTTTTGTCTTAAGCGAACATTTGGGCAAAAACATCTGATGTGTAACATTATATTAGATCTGTGCTTCACAGAAGGAGTTACTATATAAGCCATCTGTCTCATTAATGTTAAACAAACGATTAAAGAAAAGAGGGAATCACTCGCTGCAGTTGACACTGCTTTTGTACGTTTAATAATCAAATTATCTGTAATGAACACACTAAAGGGATTTTACGTTTAATTATTTGTTTTTCTAACTTGAATGCTTATGTTATGATGGAAAAGGTAATGCATTATTTGTTTCTTTCTTATATTTGTTTTTCTGCTTTTTTGTATCGATTCTTAATTATAATAACAAAAATAAAAATAAAATAGCTATATTGTGATTATTAATCCAGTATTATTAAGAAAAGTGCAGGAAACAATGTAACGTTGCTCGGTGATTTTGTTTTGGAACCTTCAACTTGATTTTCTCAGAACTGAGTTTGCTGACTCTGTCGACTTCAAACGGCTGTAGATCAGTCATCTTTCACCCGATTCCAACAAACCATAGATTATTTTGAAGGTCTTTTAATGGAGAATGTGAAGATTGTGACTCATTTTGCCAGCACAGGTCACAAACGGTGATTCGGAACAACCTCAATCAAGCTCCTGCGCTTTATATGAGTGTGTTGAGCTTCTGTTTGCAATATGAAACCCTACTAACAGCATTTGGGATGTGTGCGATTACCATTGAGATCTTTTAAAACCCTTTCCAACACCTGTGTGATTTATTTTCCAGAAGTGAACATGAAATGATAACATTTGAAAGATAAATGCACAGAATTACAAGCAGAATGAGAAACAGAGTTTATCAGTCACTAAGCTGCGACGAGCTGCTTTGGGAATAAATCTTCTGTATTTACAGAAAAACTTTTTATCCCATAAAATAAATGTTTATTTTTTCTTACAATTAGTTTGGTAACAGGGTTGAGCAAGTGAATTTGATGAATGCAGTCTACACTATAATGCAGCAAAGTCATGATCAATGGCAAAATTATTCATAAAACCAAATGTGGGTGGGAATTAATCGGAAATTACTACACGAAAATCCCCATTTTAAAATGTTATTCTGTTCCTTTCATAGTTAATAACAGTATAGCATATGCCTATTCAGATAAAACCATACTGCATAACTGACAAAATTTTATGATATTAATTATAGACAAAATTATACGATTTCTTAAATTCTCTGTAAATATTTAATTAAAACTAATGGCATCTAACAAGTTCTTTAGTGGAGATTGTTTTAGTAAAATTCTTTAGCAACTCTGTCTCCATCACTTCATACACACACTACTATTGCCCTGGACTTTTAGTGGTTTATCTAGAATACTGATCACCTGTGAGCCAGCAAGAATAAGAATAATACTTTTTCTATTATTTATCATCATCCAAACCGTACCTTCTCTGGCCGAACTCTGAAGCAGAATCATGTGTGCATGTGCAGAGAAGACAAACCCATAATGCACTGCCATCAAGATGGATTTTGAATGTAATTCACTCAATAACAGAAAGCATCAGTGTAAACATTTGAAACACTTCAGTGTGTGTGTGTGCAGTGTATTTTCAATCTGAAGAGCTTCATGCATCACGTGCAGATGTTGTCTCTGTAGACTGTGTCTCTCAGTACTCACCGCTCCTCCTTTTTCTGACAAATACACTCGCCAATGATCTCTTTGACCTCAGGATCCATCACTTTATTATAACTGGCAGGCTTCACCCCCTGAGAGAGAGAGAGAGAGAGAGAGAGAGAGAGAGAGAGAGGTTAAGCAGCAGTAACTGTAGAGGACCAGCACATTTTGGTCATTTGCATCCCTTTGTGAACAACAGACCAAAAACGGATGTTATTATTCACTGCTAATCTTTCTCTCCAGCGAGCTGTGGCTCTAAACCTGCTGCAAACACACCTCTGAGTCAGTGAACTCAATAGGGGTCACGAGAACCCATACTACGCTACCAAGTCAGTATAAACATTTTAAAATCCTTGTTTTTCTTCAGTAGCCCAAGTATGTGTATCCATCCACAGATTATCCTTATTAACATTATTGGCTAATATTGCTGGTTTAAATAATTGTTTATGTAAAAGGCTTTAAAAATATTTCCGACCTGCCAGTGACGTCAGTGAATTAAAACTAATGCTTGCATTCAGAGTACAGGTGTGTGCGTGCGTTATTTGAAGGCCAAGCGCCAGTAATGTTGTGTTTTTGTCATTTTAGATAAAAGGCTAATGTTTAAGTATTACTGCTATTTTTTCCCGTGGTATCGTGTACTTTCAGTGGTATCGGTACCGACTGCTTGATTTTTGGCTAGAGCTGAACTCTGGTTAAAAAAAATCCGTATTAGGAGATATAAACATGCACATGCGAGAAAAGATGTCAGAATTGTGAGATAAAATAGGTAAATGTTATGTAAAATGTTAATAGTAATAACTAGTATTTTGTGCTGTAACTGTAGGGATAATACAGTATGTCCCCAATGAACTGCATATATAAAGACCTATTGTTTACGACAGTATTTTATAAAAATGATTTGCAATCTGATTCTGACATCCATTTTTTTCCCCTATTCCATAAATTGTACCCATTTCCCTCCACTTGTTACCACCACAATGAACACACAGCTGCACGTGACCTAACAGTGACGTCTGCTCCAAACTGGTCTGTAAGAGTTTGAAATACATATCACCTCCTTAATTTGTCATTTAGAAGAACAGTTCATCCAACAATTTTTGGACTTGTGGATAATTGTGATGTTTTTATCAGCTGTTTGGACTCTCATTCTGACGGCACCCATTCACTGCAGAGCATCCATTGCTGAGACACTGATGCAGTGCTACATTTCTACAAACCTGATGAAGAAACACACTCATCCTGATCTGGGATTGTTTGAAGGTGAGCACATTTTCAGCATATTTGCTTTTTTAGACGCACTATTCCTTTATTATTAAAGAAAGAGAAAAATGAAATAAAAAAGTTGATCGTGACATGAATTAACTCGTGGTGAACTGATGTGCTATGTTTTATATCAGACGGAAGTCTGAGCTGAATGTGAGTTTTTTCCATGCCAAGATTCCACTTCAGGGACTTTTTATGCCGTGAAGTTCCTTGTTTGTGCTTTGTGAACATGCAGAAACACGCTGAGGCAGACTGTGTGAGTCTCAAAGATCTAATCATCACACAGTCTTCCTGGAACGAAACCATCACTGCAGTAAGAACACTAGAAAGGGCTGAAGTGCGGTGTGACTTACGCTGGTGACCTTGCGATAGATCTGAGCGGCGTTCTGGCACTCTGAATACGGGTACTCAGACGTGGCCATCTCCAGCATGCACATGCCAAACGCGTAGACGTCCACGGACTCGTCGTAGTGCTCCTCGTACATCTCTGGAGCCATGAACTCCGGCGTACCTGAGGATATGATCACAGCACGCAAAGATGTTCTGACACACCTCATCCACATCACAGCTACATCTCTCTTCTGAGAGTCAATGAATGACAAAATACTGAAGGCGGTCATGGAATCTGAGGAGGTTTTCTGCATCTGCACTGATGTTGGGGGAAAGCTGTGAATGTGCTAAAATGATCAACACACTCATGGTCTCTGAGAGCAAGTCAGATGAACCAGAATAATTAATAAAGCAACACTGTACACTACCAGTCAAATGTTTCTGAAACAGTTAGATCTTTTATGTTTTTTAAAGAAGCCTGCATTTATTTGATCCCAAGTACAGCAAAAACAGTAACATTGTGAAATATTATTAGAATGTAAAACAGCTGTTTTCTGTGTGAATATCTGTTAAACTGTAATGTATTTCTGTGATGTGCAGCTGTATTTTCAGCATCATTACTCCAGTCTTCAGTGTCACATGATCTTCAGAAATCATTCTAATATGATGATTTACTGCTCAAAAACATTTCTGATTATTAATATTATTATGTTGAAAACAGCTAAATAGATTTTTTCAGGTTTCTTTGACGAATAGTAAGTTCATAAGAACAGCATTTATCTGAAATAGCAATCTTATGTAACATTATAAATGTCTTTATCATCACTTTTGATCAATTTAAACCATACTTCCTAATTAAAAGTATTAATTTCTATAAATCTCCCCCTCAAAAAAAAAAAAAATTCTGACTCTAAGATGTGGTCTAGGTCTATGGTCTAGTGTATAATTTTACAAAATTCTATTATTCGATTAATTCTATTAATCAATGATTTTTTTTTTACTCAATTGTTTTAAATATTGATAATAATAATCGGAGATGTCTCTTGAGCAGCAAATCAGTATATTAGAATGATTTCTGAAGATCATGTGACACTGAAGACTGGAGGAATGATTATATCATATAATGACGGTTATATTAAATAATAAATATATTTCAAAATATTACTACTTCTGCTGTATTTTGGATCAAACAAATGCAGGCTTGGTGAACAGAAGAAACACTGAAAATGCTACTGTTCAGAAGTGTTTGACTGGTGGTGTATTAGTCCGGTAAAGCTGGATATGAGTGGACGGCTGTCTCACCGATCACACTCTTGGCGAAGGAGGCTCTTTTGAGCGTGGCCAGACCCAGGTCCCCGATCTTGACGCTGCCCGTGGGCCCCGTGATGAAGATGTTGTCACACTTCAGGTCCCGGTGGATGATGGGAGGAGTGCGTGTGTGCAGGAAGTGCAGGCCTTTGAGGATCTGACGACACCAGCTGCGCAGCACTTTGGGTTTCATCACCTTGAAGCGCTTCAGATACCTGGAGGAAACAGAAAACATTACTGGTGTGGTACTTCCTGTGTGTGTGACAGTGGCGACTCCAGAACTCTCCGTCTGTCACATGACTTCAGAAGACCCACTTTATATGAAGTGTCAGCCCCTTCCTCATATCTGATAAAAGAGCAGGATCTTATTGAGACGCTAAACAATATACTTTAAAGCTGTGTCATCAACAGCCTCATCTGAATTCAACATTGTTACAAGGTAAAAAATAAAAAATATTAATTTTTCTAAGCAATTAAAATCACCAAAATCACAGTTTTTACATTTGATTTTGATTGATTTCTATTTTCTCTTTTTCTTCCTCAAGGAGTATATAAGCAATACTTATTAGGTTTTTAGTGTGTGCCTCAAGTTATTACTCTCTGTGTTATTTTGAGCACTGTACCTTTAAATGGACGCTCATAAATCACAAATCATGAAATGATAAAGTTGATATCACTTCAAAGAGTTGTGAGTTGAGTGAGGCTTGAACACTTTTAAGCTTCTATTTCATAGTTTTCGTTTCATAAACACCTGAGCTTGACTAAAAATGACATCTGGCGATCATGATTACATAAAGGCAGCAAACGTTGAATTTCTGGACTGCAGCTCAGACTGTGACTGTAATGTTGGTCTGAGACGTGCAGCGGAGCGCTCCTCACGTTTTGAGCGTGCCTGACGTCATGAGCTCTGTCACCAGCACGATGCACTTCTTCCCCTTCAGCGGAGACTCCCAGAAGTCATAGAAGCGCACGATGTTTGGGTGCTGGAGACCCTTCAACATCTCAGCCTCCTCTTTAAAGCGCTGCCTCTCCACCTTCGTCAGCTTGCGGTCCTGAAACACACACAACCAATCAAAACAATTCACCTGACACCGGGTACATAACTCAAATCAAACCACAGGAAAGGCCTTTCTTCAGGATCACTGTAAGCTTGATATTAATCACAGCAGATAAACCAGCTCAGTGAGGAACACAGGAAGATCTCGTGAGAAACTGAATTCAGAAATATATTCTATATTGAGTCTCTCTTTTCATCAAGCGAGAGAGAGATATACCTCCACCATCCTGCAGTGAGATGCACAGAAGCAGTCATAAGTAGCACAGGTATATTTGTAGCAATAAACAACAATAAATTGTATGGATCAAAATTATACATTTCTCTTTTATGACAAAAATCATTAGGATATTAAGTAAAGATCATGTTCCATGAAGATATTTAGTAAATTTCCTACTGTATATATATTAAAACTTAATTTTTGATTAGTAATAAGCATTGCTAAGAACTTCATTTGAACAACTTTAAAGATGATTTTCTCAATATTTAGATTTTTTTTGCACCCTCAGATTCCAGATTTTCAAATAGTTGTATCTCAGACAAATATTGTCCTCCTAACAAACCACACATCAATGGAGAGATTATTTATTCAGCTGTATGTATAAATCTCAATTTCAGAAAATTGACCCTTCTGACTGGTTTTGTGCTCCAGGGTCAGATATAATCATACAGTGACACTCTGCTCCTCATGGAGAACATCAAAGCCCACATCGCATTTATACTCAGCTTCTCTTTATAGAAGTCAATATGTTGTAAACACTGTTAAAGGGGTCATCAGATGCCTATTTTCCACAAGTTGACATGATTCTTTAGAGTCTTAATGAACATTCTGTAATATAGATTGGTTAAAATTTCTCAATGGTAGTGTTAAAAACACCTTTTTTACCATCAAAAACAGCTCTTTTCAGAGCAAGCTGTTCTGTAGCATGTTGCTTTAAATGTTAATGAGCTCTGGTGACTCCGCCCCTCTCTTCCGAGCCGCTCTCTGAGGGACTGTTTACTTTAACCGCATTCATCGTGAAACTTGCTAACTAGCACATTATTAGGAAAAGTGATTTACAAAGATTCATTAAAACCTATACTAACGTCTTCTTTAGATGAAGCTGGATCACGAATTATTCACGTGAAGACAGACGCATTTAAGTAGATCGGGAGAGACGCATTCCCTTCAAAAACAAAGGTAATCCACTGCTTCTTCACTACTCAGATGTTGGGAGTAAATGATGACTGCTGTGTTCACTCAGGAGTCATTCTTGTCTACATCTGCTCCGGCGGTGAAACAGTGGTGGACTGATGACAGTCACTCAGGGCGGAGCTAAGGTGAGACGCCAGTCCACTCTGTGCTGAAACACTACTGTCAATCAAACTGTAGTGGGAGGAGCCTGAATTTGTGACGTCACAAAGACAGGCATCTGAGATCGTCTCGATTTGAGAAAGAGGAAATGATTTAACACGATTAAAAAAAAAAAAGCACTGGGGGGTTTTTATCATTATAGGGAGGATTGTTGGTGGATGTGTAACACACATTTATGTTCAAACAACATGTAAAAGTGCATGTATCATCCGATGACCCCTTTAATGCTGACTTCAGACCAGAGTACATCTGAAAGCACAAGTGTCATTTTTAGGCCTGATGAATGTGCACAAGGAATCTGCTGGTGCACAGTGAGAGGCTCCAGCAGTCAGTCTCATGCATTATGCAGCGGTTGCTCCATCTGCATCACCTCTGCTCACAGTGCAGCTCTGCAGTGAACGTTTCAATCACACGCTTTTCAAAGCACACTTCCAGTTAAACACTTGGAACTAATGCTGATGAAATAGGCTTGCATTTATTTGATCAAAAATACAGTAAAAACAGTAGTAGTGAAATATTATTAGGATTTTAAATCTTTGTCTCAAGTGTTTTTAACTACACTGTATTTACATTAAATGCACTTCTTTCTTTTTTAATTGCATTTTTATTTAAAAATACATTGATACCCTAATATAAAGTGTGATCATACTGCTTTCTGTGTCAGAGTATTGTAAAATGATCAAAGCTGAATTTATTCCAGTCTTCAGTGTCACGTGATCCTTACATTTTAAAACAGAAAACGGTTCTTTTACATTTTAAATACTTCTCAATATTACTGTATTTTCATTAAATAAGTGCAGCCTGGGTGAGCATGAGAGGTATAAAGCGGTGCAGCATGTGCATTTCTCAGGGTCTACTACACTTCTATATTTTTTGAAAAACAAAAAAACAACTAGCCAAGTCAGTTTAGTCCATGATACGAACATAGCTCGGGTCTCTTTATGAAAACACCAGCACATCTGTACACAAATGAATGAATATGCTTTACCCACTGCTTCTCTCATCCTCTACACACATAAGTGCTGCTGACAAACACAGTTCAACAGTATCCCATTTCTTCAGGAAGCTTTATTTATTTCACTTCATTTTAAAATGAGTGTAGAAGCACAAATAAAACATCCTGCTGTTCCTCATCCGAGCAATTCAATGTTTTCAGACAGACAGGTCTAAAGATGGGCTGTTAAACTCACAGGAATGAATCAATACGCTCCTGTTCCAGCCCTGCACAGCTCTATTAGTGTTTATTGATAGGGCTATAATATGTGCAGACATACTCACAGATGAGCGCACACAGAGGAAATCTGCACATCGTTTCCATTCCCCGAGCGTTACGTCACAATACTGCGAGAGTGTGTGTTCACACTTCATGAATAAATAAGTGCACTCACACACACAGTGAGGCGGCCTGTGTTCAGTCAGGACTGACAGAGTGACACTCAGTAGATTACAACACTTATGGAGTCTGCAGCATCAATATTAGAAAGCAATAAAGGGTTGCATTTATGAACGCAGATTAAACAATAGTACTCTGCCCAGTGCATTGATCAAACCTGAATGCACAATAAAGACCCCATGAAACAGCTTGACAAGCAGTTTCCTTTCTTATTAGTTCCAAACAGGAAGCACTGAACTGGGACGCACTGAAGGGCTGTTTATCACTGAAGTGAATAGGCTTTAGACGGCTGATTTGTCAGTGGCAGATGCTCTTAAAGGGGCAGGTCACCTGCTTTCTTTCCAAACCTGACTTTCTTTTTTTTATATCATATTTTTTTTCCCAGAGAAGATTTTAATGTCAGCATGAAATGAATATTCACCCGATGCATAATGAGCATACTGTGAACATATCAACCGTGCATATTTTAATTTTAAATTACTAAATGATAATGTAAATACTAATGTAGAAAACGTGCTTCACACAAATACAGAACACTAAAATAATGCAATAAATGTTAATTTAACAATATAAAACTCTAATGTACATGCATGTTAAGGAAAAACTAAGAGGAAGCGGTTCTTTAAATTAAAAACCAAATGTGAGCTGTGGGATTTACAGATTTCACTGAAAATAAGATGACTTGCTCTTTTATGTGAAACTTAATTATTAAAATTTTAAGTTACCTAGTACAGCTTTTCACTCTATAAAATATGGAAACTTACGGTCAAGCAATTAACGGGATTTTGCTGTAACAATTTAATAGGGTCTTTAAAAAGAATTCAACTGATATGAGCAGCGTTATTTATTTTTTTCCCAATATTTAATATTTCATCATAGCATTCATATTGTACTCTCCAATGTCACACATTTCTAGACAACATTCTAACTGATAATGTACAAAATTACAAAACCCTTCTATAACCTTTAAAAATTTCAAACAGCACTCTGAAAAGAAGTATATAAACTTTAAACATGTAAAGATTCGCAGCATCAACAAAAATGCAGAGATGGATAAAGAGATAAATGGTTTTTTTTTTTAGACAGTGCTGGGAAGGTTACTCTGGAAATCTAATAGGTTACAGATTACAAGTTATGCTATTTAAAATCTAATAAGTATAGTGTAACTGTTTCAATTACTTTGTTAAAGTAATGTAACTGATTACATCCGATTACTTTTTGATTACTTTTGTACATTTACATTTAGCAGACACTTTTATCCAAAGCAACTTACAAACTGAAGCAATTAAACCAACTTACAAACCCTTCATCTCTTAAACTAAATTTATAATAATTTAATTTTAAAGCAGTCACCACAAAATCTGACTTAAGCACCGTTTTACTGTGCGGTTAAATACAGATTTAAAATCATTACAAGAAATAGTAAATATTAATACAACTAGTATTCAGACGTAACCCCTTTGTATTTGTTAACATTTTCATAAGTAACTGTAATTTAATTACACTTTTTTTGCAGTAACTAACCAATTACAGTTAGATTTATTTTGTAATTAAATTACATGTAACTAGTTACTCCCCAGCACTGAGTTTAGATAATGCATTGTGCAAGCGTCTTTCAGTCAATGTCATGAACTCGGTGGCTTTCAGTGCACTACTGACCTCAGCGCTGTACTGAGTCTGACCACGGTCCTGACTGACCCACTGACCTGACTCCACACATCAGGACAATCAGCCCAGTGAACGCTGAGGTCAGAGGTCAACGGCACGAGCCTGACCTCCACAGGAGTCTCTGTGACACACGCTGACGCTGGAGTTTCACACAGTGATGAGCTTCTGTTATCAGCAGTACTGGTGTACTGAAGATTCTGTCTATCACAGGAATTCATCAGCTTTGTTTTTCAGTGAGCAGCTCTTTGACAGAATGAAGATGACGATGTCAAATCTGCTCCAGGGCTTATTTTAAACACTCCCTGTCAGTGTAAATATCCAAACGCTCTCTAAAAATAAACACTAATTGGGAAAGGTAATCAGCGTGCACAAATAATAGATCTCTCACTGAAGCAATAAGGCTGAAGAAGCCGTGAACTATAGAAGCTTAGGGGTGTTGTTAGGCACGACGCAGAGTGGAATACATTAAAGGCAGCAAAACCGTTGAATTTCTCTGGACTGCAGCTCAGACTGTGACTGTAATGTTGGTCTGAGACGTTGCAGCGGACGTGCATCCGCTCCTCAACGTTTTTGAGACTGCATGGACGTCATGAGCTCTGTCACCAGCACGATGCACTTCTCCCCTTCAGCGGAGACTCCCAGAAGTCATAGAAGCGCACGATGTTTGGATGCTGGAGACCCTTCAACATCTCAGCCTCCTCTTTAAAGCGCTGCCTCTCCACCTTCGTCAGCTTGCGGTCCTGAAACACACAACAACCAATCAAAACAATTCACCTGACACCGGGTAACATAACTCAAATCAAACCACAGGAAAGGCCTTTCCTTCAGGAATCACTGTAAGCTTGATATTAATCACAGCAGATCTAAACCAGCTCCAGTGAGGAACACAAGAAAGATCTCGTGATCAAACTGAATTCAGAAATATATTCTATATTGAGTCTTCTCTTTTTTCAAGCAAGCCGAAGAGATATACCTCCACCATCCTGCAGTGAGATGCACAGAAGCAGTCATAAGTAGCACAGGTATATTTGTAGCAATAGACAACAATACATTGTATGGATCAAAATTATCCATTTCTCTTTTATGCCAAACATCATTAGGATATTAAATAAAGATCATGTTCCATGACGATATTTTGTACATTTCCTACCGTAAATAGATTAAAAGTTAATTGTTGATTAGTAATATGCATTGCTAAGAACTTCATTTGAACAACTTTAAAAGATGATTTTCTCAATATTTAGATTTTTTTGCACCCTCAGATTCCAGATTTTCAAATAGTTGTATCTCAGACAAATATTGTCCTCCTAACAAACCACACATCAATGAAGAGATTATTTATTCAGATGATGTATAAATCTCAGTTTCAGAAAATTGACCCTTCTGACTGGTTCTGTGCTCCAGGGTCACATATAATCATACAGTGACACTCTGCTCCTCATGGAGAACATCAAAGCCCACATCGCATTTATACTCAGCTTCTCTTTATAGAAGTCAATATGTTGTAAACACTGTTAAAGGGGTCATCAGATGCCTATTTTCCACAAGTTGACATGATTCTTTAGAGTCTTATGAACATTCTGTAATATAGATTGGTTAAAATTTCTCAATGGTAGTGTTAAAAACACCTTTTTTACCATCAAAAACAGCTCTTTTTCAGAGCAAGCTGTTCTGTAGCATGTTGCTTTAAATGTTAATGAGCTCTGCTGACTCCGCCCCTCTCTTCCGAGCCGCTCTC
Organism: Cyprinus carpio; assembly: GCF_018340385.1. Taxonomy (NCBI): domain Eukaryota; kingdom Metazoa; phylum Chordata; class Actinopteri; order Cypriniformes; family Cyprinidae; genus Cyprinus; species Cyprinus carpio. Next base: position 28,587,396 of record NC_056604.1, read on the forward strand.
TGAGGGACTGTTTACTTTAGCTGGATTCATCGTGAAACTTGCTAACTAGCACATTATTAGGAAAAGTGATTTACAAAGATTCATTAAAACCTATACTAACGTCTTCTTTAGATGAAGCTGGATCACGAATTATTCACGTGAAGACAGACGCATTTAAGTAGATCGGGAGCGACGCATTCACTTCAAAAACAAAGGTAATCCACTGCGTCTTCAGCGGCTCAGATGTTGGGAGTAAATGATGACTGCTGTGTTCATTATTACATCAACAACAAATAGGTGAGGATTCACTGTCATTCTTGTCTACATCTGCTCCGGCGGTGAAACAGTGGTGGACTGATGACAGTCACTCAGGGCGGAGCTAAGGTGAGACGCCAGTCCACTCTGTGCTGAAACACTACTGTCAATCAAACTGTAGTGGGAGGAGCCTGAATTTGTGACGTCACAAAGACAGGCATCTGAGAATCGTCTCGATTTGAGAAAGAGGAAATGATTTAACACGATTAAAAAAAAAAAGCACTGGGGGGTTTTTATCATTATAGGGAGGTTGTTCACACACTGCCAACACACATTTATGTTCAAACAACATGTAAAAGTGCATGTATCATCCGATGACCCCTTTAATGCTGACTTCAGACCAGAGTACATCTGAAAGCACAAGTGTCATTTTTAGGCCTGATGAATGTGCACAAGGAATCTGCTGGTGCACAGTGAGAGGCTCCAGCAGTCAGTCTCATGCATTATGCAGCGGTTGCTCCATCTGCATCACCTCTGCTCACAGTGCAGCTCTGCAGTGAACGTTTCAATCACACGGTGCTCAAAGCACACTTCCAGTTAAACGCTTGGAACTAATGTTGATGAAAAAGGCTTGCATTTATTTGATCAAAAATACAGTAGAAACAGTAATAGTGAAATATTATTAGGATTTTAAATCTTTGTCTCAAGTGTTTTTAACTAAACTGTATTTACATTAAATGCACTTCTTTCTTTTTTAATTGCATTTTTATTTAAAAATACATTGATACCCTAATATAAAGTGTGATCATACTGCTTTCTGTGTCAGAGTATTGTAAAATGATCAAAGCTGAATTTATTCCAGTCTTCAGTGTCACGTGATCCTTACATTTTAAAACAGAAAACGGTTCTTTTACATTTTTAAATACTTCTCAATATTACTGTATTTTCATTAAATAAGTGCAGCCCTGGGTGAGCATGAGAGGTATAAAGCGGTGCAGCATGTTGCATTCTCAGGGTCTACTACACTTCTATATTTTTTGAAAAACAAAAAAACAACTAGCCCAGTCAGTTTTAATCCATGAGACGAACATAGCTCGGGTCTCTTTATGAAAACACCAGCACATCTGTACACAAATGAATGAATATGCTTTACCCACTGCTTCTCTCATCCTCTACACACATCAGTGCTGCTGACAAACACAGTTCAACAGTATCCCATTTCTTCAGGAAGCTTTATTTATTTCACTTCATTTTAAAATGAGTGTAGAAGCACAAATAAAACATCCTGCTGTTCCTCAGCCGAGTGATTCAGTGTTTTCAGACAGACAGGTCTAAAGATGGGCTGTTAAACTCACAGGAATGAATCAATACGCTCCTGTTCCAGCCCGGCACACGCTCTATTAGTGGTTTATTGTGATCTATAATATGTGCAGACATACTCACAGATGAGCGCACACAGAGGAATCTGCACATCGTTTCCATCCCCCGAGCGTTACGTCACAATACTGCGAGAGTGTGTGTTCACACTTCATGAATAAATAAGTGCACTCACACACACAGTGAGGCGGCCTGTGTTCAGTTCAGGACTGACAGAGTGACACTCAGTAGATTACAACACTTATGGAGTCTGGCAGCATCAATATTAGAAAGCAATAAAGGGTTGCATTTATGAACGCAGATTTAAACAATAGTACTCTGCCCAGTGCATTGATCAAACCTGAATGCACAATAAAGACCCCATGAAACAGCTTGACAAGCAGTTTCCTTTTCTTATTAGTTCCAAACAGGAAGCACTGAACTGGGACGCACTGAAGGGCTGTTTATCACTGAAGTGAATAGGCTTTAGACGGCTGATTTGTCAGTGGCAGATGCTCTTAAAGGGCAGGTCACCTGCTTTCTTTCCAAACCTGACTTTCTTTTTTTTATATCATATTTTTTTTCCCAGAGAAGATTTTAATGTCAGCATGAAATGAATATTCACCCGATGCATAATGAGCATACTGTGAACATATCAACCGTGCATATTTTAATTTTAAATTACTAAATGATAATGTAAATACTAATGTAGAAAACGTGCTTCACACAAATACAGAACACTAAAATAATGCAATAAATGTTAATTTTAACAACATAAAACTCTAATGTACATGCATGTTAAGGAAAAACTAAGAGGAAGCGGTTCTTTAAATTAAAAACCAAATGTGAGCTGTGGGATTTACAGATTTCACTGAAAATGCATGTTTGCTCTTTTATGTGAAACTTAATTATTAAAATTTTAAGTTACCTAGTACAGCTTTTTCACTCTATAAAATATGGAAACTTACGGTCAAGCAATTAACGGGATTTGCTGTAACAATTTAATAGGGTCCTTTAAAAAGAATTCAACTGATATGAGCAGCGTTATTTATTTTTTTCCCAATATTTAATATTTCACCATAGCATTCATATTGTACTCTCCAATGTCACACATTTCTAGACAACATTCTAACTGATAATGTACAAAATTACAAAACCCTTCTATAACCTTTAAAAATTTCAAACAGCACTCTGAAAAGAAGTATATAAACTTTAAACATGTTAAGATTCGCAGCATCAACAAAAATGCAGAGATGGATAAAGAGATAAATGGTTTAGACAGTGCTGGGAAGGTTACTCTGGAAATCTAATAGGTTACAGATTACAAGTTATGCTATTTAAAATCTAATAAGTATAGTGTAACTGTTTCAATTACTTTGTTAAAGTAATGTAACTGATTACATCCGATTACTTTTTGATTACTTTTGTACATTTACATTTAGCAGACACTTTTATCCAAAGCAACTTACAAACTGAAGCAATTAAACAACATCCAAACCCTTCATCTCTTGAACAAAGATTATAATAATTTAATTTTAAAGCAGTCACCACAAAATCTGACTTAAGCACCGTTTTACTGTGCGGTTAAATACAGATTAAAATCATTACAAGAAATAGTAAATATTAATACAACTAGTATTCAGACGTAACCCCTTTGTATTTGTTAACATTTTCATAAGTAACTGTAATTTAATTACACTTTTTTTGCAGTAACTAACCGATTACAGTTATATATATTTTGTAATTAAATTACATGTAACTAGTTACTCCCCAGCACTGAGTTTATAATGCATTGTGCAAGCGTCTTTCAGTCAATGTCATGAACTCGGTGGCTTTCAGTGCACTACTGACCTCAGCGCTGTACTGAGTCTGACCACGGTCCTGACTGACCCACTGACCTGACTCCACACAGGGGACAATCAGCCCAGTGAACGCTGAGGTCAGAGGTCAACGGCACGAGCCTGACCTCCACAGGAGTCTCTGTGACACACGCTGACGCTGGAGTTTCACACAGTGATGAGCTTCTGTTATCAGCAGTACTGGTGTAACTGAAGATTCTGTCTATCACAGGAATTCATCAGCTTTGTTTTTTTCAGTGAGCAGCTCTTTGACAGAATGAAGATGACGATGTCAAATCTGCTCCAGGGCTTATTTTAAACACTCCCTGTCAGTGTAAATATCCAAACGCTATCTAAAAATAAACACTAATTGGGAAAGGTAATCAGCGTGCACAAATAATAGATCTCTCACTGAAGCAATAAGGCTGAAGAAGCCGTGAACTATAGAAGCTTAGGGGTGTTGTTAGGCACGACGCAGAGTGGAATAACTGGTATCAATGTTCTCGGTATGATCCATGGAATCTATAAAGACCAGTCTCATGACAACAGGCAGACTAATCAAAAATTAAAACACGTTTTTCAACAGTTTGACTAATCAGTTATTTTGTCAGCAAGGCTCGAAGGTGACGTGATTCAATTTTGCGAAAAACAGGACAAACGGCCTATAAGATCAAAAAAAGTATGTTTTTCAGAAAATTCAAAATGGCAAAAAAAAAATTGTTTCTAGGGATGTATGGATTAACCGAGAGCCAGTTGAAAATCAATTAAAATATGTTACGATTCAAATCGGTTGAGATGCTAAACAAATTGCGATTCAATTAGGGGCAGGATTTTATACATATGAATGCATGTCTGAGGGGAACTTTAGAAGAGTTTAGATGGTATTTTTTCTTTTTATCTTGCCTCTGTATAATGCATATTATAGTTCATAAGTGCAGCGCTGCTTTGTTTACAACGGAAACCAAGGAAACGCTTTAAGCTCCACCTGCTGCGGTGTTCATAAGCGCTTTGTTTACAGCGGTAGCCAAGGAAACGATTTAAGCTCCACCTGCTGCGGTGTTCATCTAAGTTTCGCTTCTGCTTGTTTCTGCTTCATTTTTTTTGTTTTTGGGCTTCATAAGTGAATTTTGTTTATGTATAGTTTCCAAAAGAAGAAACCATTTGTTTTTGCTTCACCTGCTGCGGCTGTTCATAAAGTGCTTGTGCGTCTTTAAAGCGAAAGTAACCAAGGAAAGCCTTATTTATGAAGAGATTTATTTTACTGCGGTGTTCATAATTGCTTTTATGTTTACAGCTTGTTTAACCACTTTCAAACGCTTTGTTAGCTCCACCTGCTGCGGTGTTCATAAAGTGCTTTGTTTACAGTGGTACAACCAGGAAACAATTTAAGCTCCACCTGCTGCGGTGTTCATAAGTGCTATATTAGCTTATTTACAGCGTGTTATATTCAAACCAAAGAAACGTGCGCTTTAACTAACTCCAGTTACTGCTCGAAGGGACGTGATTCAATTTTAAGACAACGGCTTTTTACAGCGGAAAACCAATGGCAAAACGAAATTTTTTAAGCCGCCACCTGCTGCGGTGTTCATTAGTGCTTTGTTTACAGCGGTAACCAAGCAAAACAAATTGCGCTCCACCTAGCTGCGGGGTCATAAGTGCGTTTTGTTTACGAGGGGTAACCAAGTTTACGATGGTTAAGCTCCATCCTGCTCGTATAATGTGTTATAGTTCATAAGTAAGTGCTGCTTCGTTTACAGCGGTAACCAAGGAAACGCTTTAAGCTCCACCTGCTGCGGTGTTCATAAGTGCTTCGTTTACAGTGGTAACCGAGGAAACGCTTTAAGCTCCACCTGCTGCGGTGTTCGTAAGTGCTTTGTTTACAGCGGTAACCAAGGAAACGCTTTAAGCTCCACCTGCTGCGGTGTCAGCGGTAGTGCTTTGTTTACAGCGGTAACCGAGGAAGCGCTTTAAGCTCCACCTGCTGCAGTGTTCATAAGTGCTTTGTGTACAGCAGTAACCAAGGAAACACTTTAAGCTCCACCTACCGCAGTGTTCATAAGTGCTTTGTGTACAGCAGTAACCGAGGAAACGCTTTAAGCTCCACCTGCCGCAGTGTTCGTAACTGCTTTGTTTACAGCGGTAACCGAGGAAACGCTTTAAGCTCCACCTACCGCAGTGTTCATAAGTGCTTTGTGTACAGCAGTAACCAAGGAAACACTTTAAGCTCCACCTGCTGCAGTTCAGAGTGCTTTGAATCTGCGTAACCAAGGAAAACGCTTTAAGAGCACCTGCTGCTGCTTTAAGCTTCACCTGCCGCTGATATTTTTTATGTATAGTTTCACAAAACTGAAGTCAAACCATTCTGCTTCAATTTTTTTGTTTGGATCATGATTAAAATGCAGTGGTTGCGTCTAATTTTAAATATGTTTAAAGAGTAACAGACAAAGCCTTATTTTAATGAAGAACGCTTTATTTTGCCGCGGTGTTATTTATTTTATTTGGGGCTTGTTTTAAAATTTCAATTTAGTTTTGTTATTTACATCTACATTTAGTCATTTAGCAGACGTTTTCATCCAAAGTGACTTACAAATGAGGACAATAGAAGCAATCAAAACCAACTGAAGTCAAACCATTCTGTTTTTGCTTCAATTTTTTGATATCATGCAGACAAAGCCTTATTTATGAAGAGATTATATTTGTGATTTATTTATTGGGGCGTGTTTTAAAATCAATCAGTTTTGTTAACATCTACATTTAGCGTCAGTTAAGACGTTTTTCCAAAGTGACTTTACAACGAGCGGTGCAATCAAAACAACAAAAGGCTAGCAAGTGGTATATTAGTTCTTTTCAGTGTATATTTCAAGTTTCCAAAGAAGCAGATTTTTGCAATAATAAAAGGACACATTTATTATAATTTTTTCACATCTCCTTTTGTAAAAAAAAATAAAAATCGAAAGAACAATCACACTTGTGACTTCGCTCACTCGAATCGTGAGTTGAGTGGTTGTTTAAATTAGTATTTTTTTAACGTATTTTTTTCTATTTGTTTGTGGTTTTATTTTGTTGTTAGATTTTTAGTTGTTTTATTTATTCTTTACTGATCTGTCTGGCTCCAAAGCACATCATCAAGACCTTACACTATGAGCCTGCATTCGGCTCTTGTTCTGTTTTGTCCTCCAGCTATGTTTTGGCTAGTCCTGCGTGAAGCCAATTATCGTCTTTTTTCTGTTGTGGGATAGTTTTGCTTTTAATTTTTTTTTTTTTCCATTTGTTCATTTTAATTAATTTTTTTTTCTTTTTGTTTTTTTTTTAGGTTTTTTTTGGACTTTTTGCATTTCATTGCAGTTAATTTTAATACAATAAAACCACATCCATCAGCTACTCACCCACATTGGTGCAACGTGTACATTTGTGACCCTGGAGCACAAAACCAGTCTTACGTGTCTATTTTTTTTTTTTAAACTGAGATGTATACATCATCTGAAGCTGAATAAATAATCTCTCCATTGATGTATGGTTTGTTAGGAGGACAATATTTGTCTGAGATACAACTATTTGAAAATCTGGAATCTGAGGGAGCAAAAAAAATCTAAATATTGAGAAAATCATCTTTAAAGTTGTTCAAATGAAGTTCTTAGCAATGCATATTACTAATCAAAAATTAAGTTTTGAGATATTTATGGTAGGAAATTTACAAAATATCTTCATGGAACATGATCTTTACTTAATATCCTAATGATTTTTGGCATAAAAGAGAAATGTATAATTGTGACCCATACAATGTATTGTTGTCTATTGCTACAAATATACCTGTGCTACTGATGACTGCTTCTGTGTTGCAGGGTCACAGATGATAATAAACATACAATTAATACTTGAATAGACAAAGTGAAATGCTGCAACTGACCCCACAAAAGGGGACGGTTGCAACATTCATTAAAATGTAATCAAAATCATTCTTGAACATCATTTTGCAATTAATTTTATTTGTGCACAGACCGAGTCTTCAATAAGTTAAACTGGCTGATAAAACCAGAATAGTAAAAGGAAAAACATTTTCAAGTAAGTAGATTTTTAACCTAGATTTACTAAAAATGACTGCTTTCCAGTATTGAAAGGGGTTCTTTTTTAATCCAAAAAATAAAAAATAAAAAAATACTGTTATGTAATGTTATGGCAGACTTTTAAATCAATGTTGGGACGGTTGCAACAATGTGAATCATAATTACAATGTTATGTTTTTACAATGATTCACACAAACAACCGGACCTTTAAAAAAAATACCTTTTTACCTTTAGTAGAAGGAATGGTCACATGTGGCTGATTTCTTCCAGGAAGCATGAGGGGCTAACTGAGCGTGTGCAGTATGAGTATCATCACTGTAGCTCATTCCTGATTGAAGAAATAAACTGCCCTCGTTGCAACCAGCCTACTCCTGGTTCATTTTCATAAATAAATACAGTTTGAAAATTACAATTTCATGTTTCGTATTTGTTTAAGGGAAATGTATATAATTTCAGGACTTGACTTCAATGAAAGCCACATTCATGCAGAAATCAATTTTCTGACTTTTTTTCACAATTTGAGTGGTGACACAAATGAAGTTTCATTGCAGAATAAATGTAACTTATGAATCCTAACTTCAGCTTTGGTGGACATGACCATCATCAGGCTGCTCAGACAACCATCCTGACTAGTCGATTTGGTAAATGTGCAGTCATGTGAGGGCACTTAAAGACCTGGACGAGTGACACACTAATTACAGGCTGAATTTAGGAAAGGCGTGAGCCATGAGCTGGAGAACATCACTTCTGCAAGAGCCTCATGAACCCTGCAATCTGTGAACCATACAGCGCTCTGAACATGAACCGAGTAAAAGTGATCTGAACATCCTGCATCTTCCCACTAAGATCACACAATAAACCAGTACGACTGCACAGATCATAATCTCACATGCAATAAGATGAGGTCACGTGACAATGAGATTTTTTGTTGCATGTGGTGGACAGCTATTAAGCCACTCTTATGAAACACAAACTGATTTGTAAATCCATCTGTGCATAATTCGTCAAATTCAATTCAGTGCGATGACTGCAGTGATGTACTGTTTCATGTTTGAGGTTCATATCTATATCTTCCTCTCCTGACAGCAGGGTTTGTGCACTCAGTGCATTTCCCATGAATCTGTGTGAGCTGTTGACACAGCACAAATTCACCTGATGTGGCTTCATCTGTCAGGCAGGACGCCAGAGGACCATTAACAGATTTGACTGAAGCAGGAGGACGCCACAATCCACTCCATAAAACGCTTCCTGGCATCTACTGTATGACGAGGAACTTCACTGAAGCAAAAGAGCCACATCCTGAAACTATGCTTGTGCTGATTTTATGCATGTAGGTTAAAGGGATAGTTCACCCAAAAAATGAAAATTCTGTCATCATTTACTCACCCTCATGTCGTTCCTAACCTGTATGAGTTGCTTTCAGAAGCTATTTTGAAGATTGCTGGTAATTAAACAGTTGGTGGTTGCCATTAACTTCCATAGTAGAAGAAAAAATACTATGGAAGTTAATGGCAACCACCAAGTGTTTGATTACAAGCAATCTTCAAAATATCTTCTGAAAGCAACTCGTACAGGTTTGGAACGACATGAGGGTGAGTAAATGAACTACCCCTTTAAGTTACCTAATAGTGTCACCATGTAACATTGCTCCAAGGTTTACAACTGTTTATGAATTTAGACATTTATGCATTTGACAGATGCTTTTATCCAAAGTGACTTGCATTGCATTTAATGAATGCATTTGATTAGTTAATGCATTCCCTGGGAATCAAACCCATAACCTTGTTGTTGCTAGCACCACGCTTAACTGTTTATGCTCTGAAGTGCCTATGGAGAAAATGAATGGCCCGTGCTCTGGAATCAGTGCTGCTGGAATAGAGTGCGCTCACTATCCAGACAGAGAGCGTGACGGAGGAGGATCGGTGGACATGACAATAATATCATCAACAATCTGTCAAAAGATCTCAAATATAAAACAAAGCCATCAGTGTCTGAATCCCTTATAGGAAGTTCCCTGCAGCAAAAGGCCACTGGATCTGAAAAGAATGATTTCTCAACATGGTCCATTCCCCAGCCTCTGAAGAACCAAATGAACTACAGTACTGACCTAGTTTGCAGTGTTTTGCATATTTACCCCAAATCCACCCCAAACACACGGGCAGACAAACCCGGACACGACTGGAGTGTGTGTTTCTGTGGGTCTGAGATCCCCATCAGCCACGCCACATTCCTGCAGCTACAGATGCTTATCGACAGAGCAAACACACACACACACTGAGAAACTGCAGCTGACATGTTTCAAGTCAGGCTGAAGCTTTCAAATGCATTGGAATAGGTGTTGAAGTCATCTGAACGTCTTTACAGGGCTGAAGAATAAAAACCTGAAGCCCGAGTCACAGAGTTTGTGTCACCTGCCCATTCAGACCACTGCATACATGATTTCAAACCTTAAACATTCACTTCTCTGTGTTGTATTAAACTTAGATGCTGATTTAAAGATGCATAGAAATTTTGGGCTGGCTGGCAAACAAAACAAGGTTTTGTCAAAATAAGAGTAATCTGTGATGGTCTTGAATGCATCTGCTGAAAATGATCAAACCACTGTATGCCTTCGTTTAGTCTACATGCTTTATGAATTTATAGCTGCCTGTTATTGATTTGAGGTTGAGCATTATTGAGAACTTAAGAACTAAGATAATGAAGAATAAGATAATAATAGTAAAAGAGCACTGAAAGAAAGAAAGAGATGAGACACTTTTGATCACAGATCTCTGACCTCCAGAGCTTCTATTGCGTAACGCTTTTGCTCAGGCTGTCGATGTCCAGTCACAGCATCCCAAACCACCTTAAGATCGTCCAGAAGCTGGCCCTCGAACATCGAGTACAGCTGTGTGTGAGTCACTTTGAGAGGACTCTAACAGACCAATGGATTTCTGTAGAGTGAGTGCAACTGTTGTGGCTTCACGAGTCTTCGTCTTTCTCTGATTGTGGCGTCTGCAGGGGAATCTGGTTTTAGACTGACTGTTCATTATGTGGCTTAATTAAAACCTTCAACATGCAACTACTGTACTTGAATCAACATGGCAATATGATACCATCCATCACTACACCATGCTGTGACATACTACTGTTTATCTTCTGACAGATGGCTTTTTAATTTGTTCATTTAAAAAATTACAGTGACTTAGTATGCCATCTCTCACAAATAATGCATCTTTCATAACTCATAAAACCCTTCCCTGACTTTATCTGCATTATTTTGCCAAACTAGTTATTTGCTACTTAAGTGGTGTTTTCATTGAATAGTACATTTACTCTCTCTCGAAGAATTACTTTTACTTCAAGTGCTTGTAGCCAGGATTACTAACCCAGACTAAAGAACGAGATGATGGTTACCGGACATACAGTCCAACATCCCTTCACCAAATAACACTGAACACTTCCAGTCACAAACACAGATCTGAACAGAAGCATTATGTGAGCCATTAGTTATCAAACCCCAGATATAAACCACAGTCAAAAACAACCAACCTACTCACGAAAAAGTTGTATTTTTGTAATTAAAAAAAATTCCAGTTTCCCAGGCCACTGGGAGCTTGAGGTTTTTGTAATTAGCCCATAAAGATTTCTTGAATATTTTCATACATGATGAAATAATGAAGGGCTTCTATTTAAAAACATTTGCAGGTTTTACCCACAAGCCCCACACCGACGACTAGAGCTTCACAAGCTGTCTGCTCTTCTACAACAGACCTGTTTTGGACCCGTGACTCGATTCAACATCAATAATAAACAAAAATCTGTATGACTAACAACTAGGGCTGCACAATTAATCAAATTTCTAATCGCGATTACAATTATGGATGCCACAATTACAAAATCATTCAAATCAGCAATTTATCGTTCATAGTCCACTTATGTTATTCTGCGTGCTTAAGATGCGTTTTTTTTTTTTTATAGGTTTTATTTTGGGTTTTTTTATTATTTTTTTTTTTTTTTTTTTTGTATAATTTTATTATAATTTTTATTTTTTTTTTTTTTTATTTTTTAATGTGTTTTTTTTAATTTAAAAGAAGAAACCAATCTGATGTATAGTTGACATTTGAAAAGCCTACAGAACCTACAGAAAAGCATTAAAGTTTTTTTCAGTTAGAGTGTTTTCAGCTTGTTTAATTTCATATAAAAATACGGCATGCAGTTGCATCAAACATTGGTATAAACGTCATTCAATGTAAATTGTGATAATTTCATTAATAATTGCAACTATAATTTCAAGGGAATAATCGACAATTATGATTTTTGTCATAACCTTGCAGCCCTACTAACAACCATTAAAGAGGGACTGAAACCTAAACCAAACACTGGCAAGGTATGCATGGCATAGACAATACAGCACCACTGATCAGTCAGCGAGCACCAGGTGACCTTACTGTGCAATACTGCATTGTGTAAAATCTTTTTCATCATGCTCAAGATGTCAACTTCATTGCACATAATGTTTTCAGTTATGCACATTTGTTGTCTTATGTTATGTGTCCTCTGTGTACAGTACTGTGTTGTATAGCATATTGTGTATATTGTATATTGCATTGTGTATAGTGCATTGTATTGAATAGCATACTATATGTATATTGTATATTATATTGTATAATTGTTTAGTGTATGATATGTGTGTGCAGATTTATACATGGTACACCACTATTTGTATAAAAAAAGAGGCCAAGAACACGCCCTTAAACTAGTGCTGCACGATTAATCGAATGCGATATACATGAGCATCTTGTAAGTAAAGCCGGTTCTGTGATCAGTAGTAAATCTCCATCACCTGCATTTACTACACAGAGCCGTAGTTCACTGACAAGCTATGCAAAAAAATCGCAGGCAATATAATCACGTGAAGATATCGTTTGCGATAATGACAGCTGTTTGCGTAGTTTCTCAGTGAACGATGGCTCTGTGTAGTAAATGCTGCTCCATCTGAAAGCACCACATTTACTCCAAACTCACTTCATAACATCAGTCGAGTGTTTGAAATAAATGTTTATTAGTCACGCTGAATCAGTGAAAGCAGTTAAATCTTCTGTTTAGCTTATTCAGCTAGCGCTATAGGGATCTCCTGGGTTTCTTCTGCGGGGTGTATTTGGAGTTTCTCTGGCCTTCAGATGGAGATTCACTACTGACTACAGAACCGTGCTTTACTAACAGCCACAGCCTCTGCCTTATCACGACTGCATTTCAATTTATTGTGCAGCCCTGCCTTAAACCAGTCTTTTCAGCAGAGAAAGCACCACGGTATCACCATCGCTTCACATGCACACGCGGATCAACAAGAACATGCGGAAACACACCTGAAGTTCACACCAGGCCACCTCCACCCAGGTGTCCGTGTCCAGGCCCTTGTAAACCGTCTTGAAGGAGCCGCGGCCGATCTCGATGTCAAACTTGAGAAAGCGTCCGCTGGGAGAGGTGGCCACGGCCTTCATCTCAGCCTCCTCCTCGTTCTCCTCGCTGGACGCCTTTATGTGAGTCTTCACGCCGTCCGCTCTGAGCTCTGTGCTGCCGCTCTCCAGCTCTTTCTGAGCCGTCTGGCTCTCCGTGCTCGATCCCTCCTGTAAACCGGATCGGAGGGCCAGAGTTCGGTCCACAATGGTCCTCAGGTTGATGCTGAGCATCTTCCCCTGCTCTTCACACTCTGGGTTGCAGTCGTTGGCCTGGGGCTCATCATTATCAGTGAACCACAGGCTCCTGCGGATGAACCTCTGGTGTTTGGAGGAGGGATAGGAGCTGGGCTCGCTGCCGGCGCGCACCAGCGCTGAGCTCTCCAGCTTATTCACGCTGCCCTCGCTGATGGTCTCGTAGATGCTGAGCTGCAGCTCGCACTGAGAGTTGGGCACGGATGAGGCGCAGCAGTCAGGTTTGGGCTCCATGGTTTGAATCAGTCACACGTTTGTGCCGCTCAAGATCGGCAGCACTGACGCTTCAGAGATAACACGTCCATCTGTGGGAACAACATATTCATCACAACGGCATTCAAGATTCATATTCAGTTTCAGGTTACACCACCACTGCTATTAATAAATCTTCATTTCTGTATGCATGGAATACCTGCCACATTTGCCAACAGAAAGCACCACATGCACACAGGTGTCATTCTTTAATTTTGACACCGGTGCTAATGTCCTCTAGTGTCTTTAAAGACAATAATTAGTCTGGTTGTGGGTTAGCTGGTCTTTGGTGAAAAGAAAAATATTTATGTAAATTTATTTTTTCTCCACTTTAATTTAAACTGTAAACTTGTATGCAAATGTGGTTTTATCATTAAATAAGCATACATTTGCATATTATATAAACAGAAGGCACATAAAACTACACCTTTTACGTGTTTCTTAATTTATTGCACAATAAAGCGGTAGATCATTGTCAAAATCCAAAATAAAGAAATAAAACGCAATTTATGTATGAGCACTGATTATGTTTTCACCTCTTTTTGCAAAAGTGCAATAAAACGAGATTAAAAAACGAAATGATCAGAAAAAGGATTCAGTATCATTTTTTTCAGAGGTGCTACATACTTACAGTATGAGCAAATGTCACTTTAAGAGTTTGGCCTTTAAATGCTAACCAATGCTATTCTAATCGACGAAGGATTATTAATAACAATTCACTGTTTATAAAGACGCTAGTTTTTATTTAGAATATTTTTAAAACTGCAAAATATTGCGGCAGCGTCAGAACTGCTCAATGCTTCACAGTCCCTCGTGTAAGTCTGCGATATCTACCCAGTAACGAATGAACCCTGAAGCGATGAGGATGAGGAGGATGATGATGAGGATGAGGATGCAGGTGCACAGATCTAATATCCTCCGTCATATGCATCGAAAATAAAGCCGCGATGATGTGAGACTCACATGAGGAAGCTCGAGCGTCGGTGGCAGATCTTCAGAGCAGCGACGGAGATGACGCGCTGACCGCCGGTAAAACGCGATAAATCACGCGCTGCGCATTTGCAGGAGTGTCGCCCCGAAGCTCCGCCGCATCTCATTCACCTCGGCATCCCTGGAAATGTCTCCGCTTGGACATCGCTGTGAACGCTGCTCCTCCACGCCCAGCGCCGCTGCTCCAATCAGAGGATCGTTCCCAGCATTCCTCTGCCTCCTCCTCACTTCACATCACATCATGAGCAGGCCTGACGAAACCACACATGACCGTTTCTGCTGAAGGAGACATTTCGCAGCATTTCCAAGCAGCTCTTTTCCATACAGCAATAGCACCAAGAGAAATGAACCTTAAAGGTTTGCATGCAACTCATGCACATTAATGCATTTGCATTAGATTTAGTCATTCATCAGACGCTTTTATCCAAAGCGACTTACAAATGAGGACAAGAAGCAATCAAAATCAACAAAAGAGCAATGATACACAAGTGCTATAACAAGTTTCATTTAGCCTAAATCAGTACAGGTAGAAACTGTTTATTTATATATATTATATATATATATATATATATATATATATATATATATATATATATATATATAATATATATATATAAAGAAAACAGATAGATAGAACATGATATATAATAAAAAGAAAATAAACAGGTTTTTTTAAGGGTTAGTAATTGAATAGAGTGCAAGTCTAAAGGGGGCAAGTTGTTATAGAATAGAATAGTTTTTAGTCATTTCTTGAAGATGGTAAGGACTCAGCTGCTGGGATTGGGTTGAGCAGCTCATTCAAACAGGAGGGAACAGTTAATGTACAAGTCTTTTATTGAAGATGGTAAGGACTCAGCTGCTGGGATCGGGGTCAGCAGAGCTCATTATTATTTAAAGCAACATGGACTAGAACACGTGCTGCAAACTGAGCTGATTTTGACAGGGTAAAAAGGGTGTTTTTTTACAGTGCCATTGGGAAAACTATGTTACAGACTTCATTAAGACCCCAAAGAATCATATCAACTTGTGGAAAATGTGCATCCAATGACCTCTTAAAGTCGTAACATAAGGAATTCTGGTTCCGTGTCCAAGCCTCTGCTCATTTCCATTTCTATCAATATTTTAAACATTCATAGAAGATGAATCGCTGTCTGACCGTCTGAGATTTGGGTATGGACATAAAGGTCAGGACATTGTGTATACTGTAGAAGCCACCAAATAAAAGATGGTTGCATGCGTGGAATTTATCTCACAATTCTGACCGTTCTTCTCATTCGACAAAGAATTCAGACTAAATCTCTTTTAATTCAGAGTTTACATATCATAAGTGTTTTTAACATGAAATAAAGGTATTCGCACATTTTTATCTCACAACTCAGAGTTTTTTCTATATATAAAAGTCTGATTTGTGAGATATAAAATCAGAATTGCATGAAAAACAATCTTATTTGTGAGATAAATTACAGATTAGAGTGTATTTATATTTATAATGTTTTACAGACTAAAGCCTGAAGGTGTGTTATTGAATTTCCTTCACGTGTAACACAACCTGCAGTTGGACAATATAAGGTTTGGCTCAGATATTCACAGTGAAATTTGAGTCTTGGCACTTTCTGTTTCTCTACAGCTAAAGACCAGACTTGTGTCTTTAAAAATAAACAGGAGATACACTGTTTGAATAGAATTTATTTGTAGTCAAGCAATTTTTTTAGTTAAGATAATTTTTTTTATTATATTTTATTTGTAGATGTGATATATTTAGTATGAATTTTATGTTTTATGCAGTGCACAAGAAGTAATAAATGCAGTGTAGAATTCAAATAGTCCAGACTGTGAATACAGGAGTGAGCGACGACGTAAATACTGGATGAGTGTAAGCCAGACACGATAGATCATATACCAGCCTCTTCCCTCCGGTCCCTGCATCCACACAGAAACACTGCTGAGGTCTGAGGTCTTGTGTAGTGTACGTCTGTGTAAGTGAGGACACAGAACCGTAGGAGAACAGCACGTGTCAGCGATGGCGGCAGACACTACTGAAGTAAACACGGCCGCTGGTCCTGGACTGCAGGTGGGTCACACAGACGCTAAACCTGCTAGCACACAATCCAAGTCTTTCAAGGTTTATACAGTATGTCCAGAGCTGTATGTGTATGCCACTGACTGCTTAATCAGACTTATAACTGCTGCTTCATAGGCTCTTCATTTCTCTTTTTTGTGCTGTTGCTCTCCTTGAGTGATAAAATGGGTGAAAAACTCCCACAGACGGACAGAGCAACTCACACCAGAAACAGACAGATCAACAAATGACAGAATCAAACATTTGTAAGAGACCTGCTGTGAGCCAGAATTTCTCTCTTGATATTCTTTTATTGCAATATGA